>NC_072731.1:87393449-87504522 GCF_026930045.1 Uloborus diversus | reverse complement strand
TGTAAATGAAGTTCAAAATTTAACTGGAAAGATAATAAAAGAGTTGAGATGCGATAATGGTAAAGAATATATGAATAACAAGATATATAACTTTGCAAGAGAAAAAGGAATACAGATAAAGCCGTGTCCACCATATGTACACGAATTGAACGGCACAGCCGAAAGATATAACAGAACAATAATGAATATGGCTAGATGTCTCCTAGCAGAAGCAAAAGTTGATCGGCGTTATTGGCCTGAAGTAGTTAAAACAGCTGTTTATCTGAAAAACAGGACGTTGACAAATACTGTACAGAGGAAGACACCTTATGAAATATTTTTTGACAAAAAACCTTCTGCAAAAGAATTAAAACTATATGGCAGTAAAGTGTATGTCAGAGTACCAGATGAACAAAGAGAATCCAAATGGGATAAAAAGGCTGTATTTGGAATTTTGCTTGGATATTCGGAAGTTGGATACAGAGTTTTGGTCAATAATAGAATAATAGTTGCCAGACATGTTGACATTGTTGAAGAAGACGGTATGTGTGTAAACTATTGTGATGAAGATGACAGTCATGATACAAATGATAGGACACTATCTGAAGAAGTGTCAAATGGGCAAAGTAATAAAAAGAATTTCAAAGACAATGCAAAAAATGATGATGAAATTAAAAGTCAAACGAGACCGAAAAGGCAAGTCAAACCACCCGTTCGATTCGATGATGAATTCGGATATTATAGTGTTTATGTGAATCTTTGTGATGCTACAATTCCAGGTAACTTCGAAGTGGCAATAAAATGCAATGAGGCTATTCGACGGAAAGAGGCAAAGGACATAGATATGAACAGTGTTGACAAAAATAATTGTTGGACACTAGTGAGTAAACCAGAGGATAAAGGCACTGTATATGTGAAATGGGTGTTCAAAAGAAAACCAGGAGATGATACGAAGTCAACTACCGAATTTGTAATTGAATTATTTGGAAATCCCATTTATTGGAAATCTAAAAAACAAAATTGTGTAACTAAGTCATCTACCTTTGCAGAATATATTGCATTATCTGAAGTTGTGACAGAATCAAACTTTGTAAGAAATGTTGTTAATGATATTATTGTTGAAATTCTTAAGGTAGATTCAGAGTCAAACATTGCTGATATGTTTACTAAGTCGTTAGGAAAAATTAAATTTACCAAGTTCAGAAAAATGTTGAAATTGATATAAATTTTGTTTTTGGTAGAAGACTAAATTGTATTTACGTTTAGTTCAACGTTTTGGATTTATATGTAAAAAAAAAGTATATTATTTAAAAATTTGGACATTTTGTACAAAAACGTTGAACGTAGTAAATATATATATATATATATATATATATATATATATATATATATATATATATATATATTTATGTTTGTAATTGGTAAAGATAATTGTAAGGAGGCGTGTTAAATTATGATACATTTATCTTTACCATTGTGGCAACACATTAGTACTTTTACTATATTTGAAATGGTCGTTGCTGTAGTTTCGTTATATTTTCGTTGTTGTTCTTTTCTAAATAAATACAAGTAAAAATGCATCTGGATCTCTAATTATTCTTCAAGCAACATAACAAATTCACGGAGCTCACTTAACAAGAATGTTCATGATGCGTAAGAAGTCCAGTAATCATTAAATAAAACGAGGATTTTTAGCACTACTAACACTGCATAGCTGGTCAAAATACCCGCAGACGGTCAGCTGATGGGACCGTTACCAAACCATGAATAAGGTCCATTGAGAGCGATTCAAAATTCGCCGCCGGGAACATTGGGCGCCGAGCATTTTGGACGCCGGAAACATTGGGCGCCGAGCATTTTAGGCCCCGGGAATACTGGACACAATATGCTCGGCGCCCAAAGTTCCCGGCGCCCAATAGTCGGCGCCCAATCTTCCCCTTGCGGAATACTGAGTGAGAACGGCGTCGGCTTAGTAGAATGTAGGACCACCGCGGACAGCGATACACAAAGAAACACGTCTAGGCATAGAGTCAATATGGGTGCAGATGGTGTGCAGAGGGATGGCTCTCCATTGTCCATTCCGTTTCAACCATTTGCCACAGTTCGTCTTCTGAACGAGGCAGAGGAACAGAGTCTGCAAACGGCGTCCAATCACATCCCACGCATGTTCGATTGGTGACAGGTCAGGAGAGTATGGTGACCAGGGATGCATCTGTGTGCCTAGGAGAGCATGTTGGCAGATGCAAGCACTGTGTGGTCGGGCGTTATCCTGGTGAAAAATTGCATTAGGTAGTCCTTGAAGGGATTGCCACCAGCCACAGCACATTATCCAAGTTTCGTTTGACCGTCATAGTCCCCTGAATACAAACTAGAGGTGATATGGAATTGTACGCAATTGCGCCCCAAACCATTATGTCACGTTGTCGTGCGGTGGGATGTGCCACAGTTACTGACGGAGTAGATTTGTCTCCACGTCGACGCCACACACGTATGCGGCGACTATCACTGGATAAACAAAAGCGGGATTCATCTGAGAACACGACATTTCGACCTTCTGTCATCCACGTCACTCTAGTCCGGCACAATACTAAACGTTGCTGTCTGAGTTGTGGGGTCAATGGTAGTCTACTTAGCAGACGCCGTGATTGCAGACCACGTGCGACCAAACGACGGGAAATGGTTCTGGTTGACACGCGAACATTCGGGGTATCTTGCACCGGCTGCAGAATCGAGGAACAAGTGACTTGTGAGTCTGCTACAGCTTGTCGGTGGATGCGTCGATCTACGCGTTCTGACGTCACTCTGGCTGCCCCTGCAACCCTGAATCATGCCATATTTCGTTGTTCCAACCATCTTCGGCACAGCCGATGCACCGTGCTCGCATCCATATTTGGGTATCAGCTGCGATTTGACGTACGGACCAACCTCCTCTTCTCAGTCCGATTTCCATACCCCTCGTAAAATCGTCTATCTGCTGGAAGTGCCTTCGTTGACGTCAGCCTGACATTCTCTCGTGTTACACGTATCATCCAAGACAAAAACAAGATTTCTTCGATAATTCTCCAGTCAGAAATAACGACACGAATATTGCCAATTCTGCAAGTTCCTTCCCTTATATATTACTTCACGTGCGTCAGAGAGCTACGCATTTCACATCATTTACATAACTCAGTGATGTACGTCTACTCTAAAATTTGCATAAATTTCTGAACACTCCTTCTTGGAGTTGCATTTTCAATGTCGAGCAGTGTATATAGAAGAAAGTATTGGATAAGTGCAAGTTTTAGAATTTCGACGTACTCTAACGTTTTTAGGTGTGCTGAGTCTATTTCGACCACTTTTGGAAAATGTCTGTCTGTGTGTGTGTGTCACGTATGATGTGTGTGACCAGTTTTTGTGGCCGCTCTACAGCAACCTCATGAAATCGAACGAAATCTGGTACACATATGTGCCCCGATGTGAACTTGTGCCCGTTGTGTTTGGCGTGAATTTCTCCAAGGGGGGGGGGTGGAACAATGGGACGTTTTTTGAGTTATGCGTGCCTGCTATTCCGCAGGAAGTAACTGGTAGAATCAAACAAAACTTGGTCCATATGTTGCCCTTAACAGGTACAGGTACTGATTCAATTTTGGTGTCAATAGCTCAAACGGGGTGTAACGGATCCGGAGCGACTTCCAACTTTCTTGAAAGGACGACACAGTTCTTGATTAAAAACACAGGAAATTTATTTACACTATGTACAGGAAAGATCGTCAACAACTGCTAAATTAATCATCAGCAATTAAGCAAATATCACACAACACCGTAAACTCAACGGTTACACACGTATTTACTTCTAAATACGAAAAACAACACAGCGAAATGCTTCGCAATAAACAGAGCTAATACACACTCAGTACAAATTCTCAATCGAAACTGACGTTTTATCATGCGGGACGCTTTTTATAAACATCGAAAAGTTTGCACAATATTCCAAATGCTTCTCGAAAATCGTAGATCATTATTTTATTTCATTCACAAACCTTACCAATGAAAACTAGGGGACCGTATACTTCAGCCGAATGTATAGGGGCTGTATATTCATTACGGGAAACTATTTACAGGTTACGTTACTACAATAATTACTATTTACAGAATTTGTAACATTGCCCCCTTCCTAAGGACTGCACGTCCCGGGCAGTACAATCCCCAGAAAGGGTGCCAAACTTTGCTCGCAAGTTCACAAACGCACAAATGAAATAATAACCAATAATACACAGAAAACACAATAATAACAAGAAATATTACTAAACATTAAAAGCAAAAATTATCTACAGCTTTTATGTTATCAACCATGGTTGTTTACTAAATACTCATGAGCTATGGCCATAGTATGGGGCTAACCGATCATAATGTACAACCCTAGGTTTTGCATTAGGTGATTTTTGGATCCTCACTACGACGTCATTCAGTCGGTTAAGGACTTTATAGGGTCCATCCCAATGTGACTGCAATTTGGGTGAAAGACCTTTCCGTCGGTGGGATTCCATAACCAAACCTTGTCGCCTTCGTTGAATTCATATCCAGTAGACCTTGTGTCGTATCGGGTCTTCATCTTCTCCGCCGCGATGTTGATTCGCTCCCGTGCGAAGTTATGAAGTCTTCCAACCGGGCCTGGAGATCCTGGATGCACTCCTCAGGCGATGAAGGCGCATCCGGAGGACGACCGAAGACGAGATCATAAGGTAGCCGAAGCTCTCGTCCGAAGAGCATCTGAGATGGGGCATATCCGGTAGTCTCGTGGACAGCACTGCGGTAGGCCAGCAGGAACAAAGGTAGCTTCTTGTCCCAATCCTGTTGATTTCTGGAGACCATAAGCGAGAGATTATTCAGAATTGTGCGGTTAAATCTCTCCACCATGCCGTCCGATTGTGGGTGTAGTGGTGTTGTCCTAGTTTTCTCAATTCCGAGCATTTGACATAGGCCCTTAAACACAGCACAGATGAAATTCCTCCCTTGATCGGAATGAATCTGCAAAGGTGTTCCATATCTCGAGATCCAATGTTGGACTAGAGTCTCTGCTACGGTGGTAGCTTCTTGATCTGGAATGGGATATGCTTCGGGCCATTTGGTGAAATAGTCGATGGAAACAAGAATGTATTTGTTCCTATCAGCAGTTCTTGGTAGAGGACCCAAGATGTCGATCCCAATTCGTTCGAAGGGAGCTCTAACGTTGTACAGATGTAGCTTCCCTCTGGTTCTTTTCTTCGGTCCTTTACGAGCAGCACAGGCGTCACAAGAATGGCACCACTTCTCCACGTCATCCTTCGCCTTGCTCCAGAAGAAGCGCTCCCGAACTTTATTGAGGGTTTTCAAGACACCAAAATGTCCTCCAGTCGCACTACTACGTATTTCTTTAAGAACATCTGAAATCCTTGATCGAGGAAGTAGTAACTGCCATCTAGATATTTTGCCGTCATCAGATTCCCATTTTCGGTACAGTACGCCGTTCCGTAAATGGAGTGAGTTCCATAAAGCCCAGTATCTTTTTGTTGCAGGACTGCAGATGGAAACGTCCTGCCAGCTAGGGCGCCGACTGTCACTTTCCAAGAACACCAAAATTGGTTTTATGTCGGGGTCTTCAAGTTGATCTTTTCGAACTTGGTCGTCACTCCATGGATCAGGTTCTGATGATGTTGGAGTCACTGTCACCTGATAGGCGGTAAGGGCTAGTCGTTCCATACTGTTTCTCGATTCGGGAACAATAATTGCAGTTCTCAGGACAGGGTCTCCTTGATAAAGCGTCTGCATTACCGTGAGACAACCCTTTTTGGTGCTTGATGTCCATGTCATATTCCTGGAGCCGCTGTATCCACCTGGCTATCTGGCCTTATGGATTCTTGAAGTTCAAAAGCCAAGTTAACGAGGCATGATCTGTCCGAAGCAGAAACTTTCGGCCGTAGAGGTAATGATGGAAGTGTTCTACAGCTTTCACTACGACCAGTAACTCCTTTCTGGTGACGCAGTAATTTCGCTCCGACTTTGATAAGCATTTGCTCCAGTAAGCGATGACATGTTCATTGCCGTCAATTTCTTGGGATAAAACAGCTCCGATGCCCTCGTGGCTCGCATCAGTGTCGAGGATGAAGGATTTTCCAGGCTGAGGATATATGAGAGAATAGGCGTTGATGTTAAAGCCTCCTTCAGTCGTAGAAATGTATCTTCGCATTCTTTGGACCATTCAAACTTTTGCTTGCTCTCCGTCAGCTTATGCAAAGGTCGTGCAATGTTGGCAAAACCCTTTACAAACTTCCTGTAGTACGTGCAGAGCCCCAGGAAACTTCGCAGCTGATGGATGTTTTCCTTAACCGCAGATACCTTTTCTGGATCGTTTTGTACACCCTCAGAAGAGATGATGTGACTAAGGTAGTTCACTTCCCGGAGGAACAAATTACATTTGGACGGGCTTAACTTCAAATTGGCTTCCTTAAGCTTTTGCAGCACCTTCCTAAGATTTGCCAGATGTTCTTCGAAACTGCGTCCCACGATGATGATATCGTCTAAGTAGACCAGACAGGATTCGTAGGAAAGTCCTCTTAACACTGTCTCCATAAGACGCTCGAACGTAGCTGGTGCATTGCAGAGGCCGAAGGGCATCACTTTAAACTGCCATAAGCCTTGTCCAGTTGTAAACGGTCTTCTCTCGGTCATCAGGGTGTACCTCAACCTGCCAGTCAAAGTCCAGGGTCGAAAACCACTTGTGTCCAGACAGGGTGTCCAAAGTGTCATCGATCCGGGGAAGAGGGTAACTGTCTTTCTTGGTGATGTAGTTCAGGCACTGGCACTGGTAATCAACACAAAATCTGGTGAAGTCATCTTTCTTTCGGACCAAGACAATGGAAGAGGCCCAAGGACTGGACAAGGGTTCGATGACTTCATTCTCCTGCATCTCTTTCAAGAGGGGTTTCAACTTCTTCTTTCTTGGCGAACGGTAGTCGTCTTGGATGCTGCTTAATAGGTGGATGTTCTCCAGTGTAGAACCTGTGTTGCGTTAAATTCATACGGCCAACACCCTCCGATGCAAATGAAAACAGATGCTTGAAGTCGTCCACCAATTGTTCCACAGCAGTTCTTTCATCCTTCGACAATGGCACACTCCCAATTAACTTCGATGTCAAGGACTCAGAAGACACAGTCTCGGGGGAACTGATTCGTATAATGATGCAGTTTACTGGAGTACAAGTTGCCAACACTTTACCTTTCCGAATATTCCTTGGCATTTCACTTACGTTGGCGACTCTCACCGGAATTACATCCTAGACAGATCCACAAGCGTAGATGCCACAAGTACTCCCTTTGGACTATTGCTTAGGTTAGGGTATTCGATGAGGCCAAATCTAAAGCTATTGTTTTCTCTGATAGAGCCAGGTGTTAGTAATTCGGAATTCGGATCTTGAGGGAATCGCTAAATCTGTTTGGGCTATTATTTGATCAGCAAATTTTATATCATTTTCTGAGTGGAAAACGGCTAAGTCTTGTCTCATCGAGTGAGCTCATTAGTCTTAAAGTCAATGGTAAAGTCAAATTTTCGAAGGAAGTCCAATCCGAGAATGAAGGGGTCCGTGATGTCTGCAACGAATCTGTCCTAATGATGGTCACATTGGCTCCTGTGTCGACAATCAGCTTGCAGGGCGATCCATTTACATACCTGCAAATGGAAAGTTCATTTTTCCGCCACTACTAGTATAGGAAATCTACAGAGCTATGGTCGTGGCGATTTCCTTCCCTCGCGTAGCTTGGCGAGCCGAACAACTCCTTCGCAGGTGCTCGCATTTCCAGCCCTCATGCTCTTGTTTCTTTCGGGCTGTTATGCTATTCAGATGTCTTGCCAAGTCACCAAGTTGTCTTTCAAGTTCAGCGAGGTGGGACGGCCTGGAATCAGACTCATCAGCTTCCAGAGTCCGGATTGGATGGCGATCCACACGGGTTGCTTCTTATGCAGCCTCGTATTTCATCGTATACACCAAAGCAGATTTCAGGTCGTTTGCATCCGCTATCTGGAGGGCCTTCTGAATTTCAGGATCCCGAACTCCGTCGATGAAGTAACTAAGGGCCAGGTTGTCTCGAACATCTGCAGGACAGTCGCAAAAGACCAGATGAGACAATATCTCGATGTCCGCCGCTAGCTCTTGCAGGGTTTCCCCGGTTTTCTGGAAACGGGACTTCAACTGGAGTCGGCTGAAATCTTTCCGGCACTTTTCACCGAAGCGATGCTTCAACGCAGATCTGAGGGCGGCGAAATTCAGGTGCTGTATGTCCGGAAGGATCTGAAGAATGTCCGCCGCGTCACCTCTCAGGGATGCTGCAAAGATGGCAGGTCTTGCTAACCGAGTTACATCTATTTGCTTCGGAAACTATCAGGAACTGGGTCTTGTACACTTGCCATGAAGACTTGCCGTCAAATGTGGCGAGCTTAATTGAAGGTCGTGTAGCTGAATGCACAAGGTCAGCCGAACCGCTTCCAGACGTCACCAATTTCCTCTCTAGGTTTCTAATTTTCTCCTCCACATGATTTTCAACGGTGGCAATATGGTTTCCTACGGTATCGAATCTTTCGTCAAATTTTACTCCGATTTTGTTTTCCACTGCGATAAATCGGAGTTCAATCAAATTTTTCTTCAACAGCCTCAAATTTTTCTTCAATAGCATCAACTCGATGCTCTATGTCATTAAATTTATTTTCCATCACAGTCTTTACCGAAGTAAGGTCGTTTTTAGTTTCCTCTTGGTTAGAAGCTAAGTCATTTTGCAGCACCGTTAAATCAATTTTCAATTGTTCTTGATTAGTGCCAATTCATTTTTAAATTGTTCTTAATTTGCAGTCAAATCACTCTTTACAGCATTAAGGCTATCAGTTAAATCAGTCTTCATTTCACTTTTCACGGAGTTAATTTGCTTCCAATAATTTCTTCATCTGTTCCTCAATTGCGCGAGTTATCACCATTAAACTCAGGTTCAAATACAAATAATCTTCAAGATGAAATGTCCAAGGTCACACTGATTATTTCAAGAAGATCCTGAAAAAGCCCCACGTTGGGCGCCAATTGTTACGAGCCCAGTCACTTCAAAAAAATTATTTAAATGACGACAAAGTTCTTCAGAAAACACAGGAGATTTATTCACAACTATGTACAAGAAATGTCGTGAGCAACTGCTAAATTAACCATAGCAATTAGGAAAATATCAATTAACACCGTAAACTCAACGGTCACACACGCATTTACAACAAAATACGCAAAAACACAGCGCAGAGGCTAATACACACGTTTCAGAGCAGGGACTAAAACGAGACTAACTTTGATGACGTCGCCACGGCTATTTATAAATCTCGAAAGAAAGCTCTCAAACATTCCCCGTGATTCCCGAGAAGTTTCATTTCATTTTCTTTTTTTATTCATTCACAAATCTTATCCTTCAGAAATGGAAGGACCATATACTTCCTTCACCTGTAAGGCGGTTGTATATTCATTACAAGAGACTATTTACAAGTTACATTACTAAGATAATTTTAGGTGAAAATATAATGGCATTAACGCAAAATTTAGCCTGAACAAATTAATTATAAAAATATTGCTATTTACAGAATTTGTAATAATATTATTAGTATAGATGACTTATTTAACATAGGTTGCGATATTGGGGTTAGCATATATTAGGATTTCCGGTTTGCTGGCAAACATCAATTTTTGTAGAAAACCGAAAATAAACTTGCATTTCTGAACTTGTATTTTGCAAATTACGTAAAAGAAGAAAATTTTAATGTGCAGATGATTTAAATATGGGTGTTACCCCTCCCCCCTAAAATAGCGATTCTCCGATAATGAGGTCTGTTTTAAAGACTTGAAATGTTTCAAGCACCCTTTGTAAAATCTCAACAATTTGGTCTGTGCTGCGACCCCCCCCCTCAAGACATGAGCGGCGGGGGGGGGGGGATCATTGTAACGGAATATTATCAGAAAAAAATTCTGGAATATTACTTACCGAGGGCTTTTATCAATTGCAGATCTTGATTTGCATAGATATATATGTCCAAGTCCCACACCCAAAAAATGATGACCTCCTCAATTTTAACGAACACTCCCCCCCCCCCCACCCGAAAAGTCACACGACCTCTCACAGAGTTCATACTCTATTTGGATTAAAAAATTTCATGACTTCATAAAAATTTTCATGTCCTTGTTACATGAGGAGAATAATACTATTATCAAACTTGCCAATTTTTGGAAATGAGCATTAGGAAAACGTCTACGTGAAGCCGCTACGTCATCGAATCACCAACTTGTGATTGAAAAAATATCAGTGTACACTGTACAGCTAAAGAAAAAGAAACTAATCTGTAATTATTTGTTTTGATTTTAATTTAAGTGAAGTAAACCTACAGTGAATGAATGGAATTTAATGATGCTAAAATGTCTACTATTTTTTTCATAAACAGGCAAAATTATAACAAAATGGGACAAAGGTTGAATGAGTCATTAGGGTAGACCGACCAGTGAGTGAACACCATCCAGTGAATGAACAGCGCGTCATTTTTTTTTTTTTTAATAAGTTTCCAAAGAATTTTTTCTGAATAAATTCACTACAAAAGCGTTCTTTATTGATATTCTAAGCTATCTGACATCTGATTGGTTACTTTGGATACGTATTTTTTTCCTGGAAAAAATTTGAAATTTTTACTGCCGTGGATCGTTTTTTCTCTCTTTCAAAATAATAAGTCTGGTTTCGTGCTAGCAATTATTTTGATACATATTATTTTTATCGATAAATTTTATTTTTTAACTCTACGAAAGAAAAATTAAGTATACATATTTAGGCAATGGATTTAAATTGTTTCAGTCAATGCAGAATGCGTAGATTTTCAGGTAGAGGGGTGTTCAGTCACTGGGTACGAAAAATTGCGAAAACCCAGTGAATTAACACTGGCAAAATTTCTTTTGATTAAAAAAAAATTGAAGTTTCTTTGAGATATTTCATTTTCGTACTTTTTTGTAATGCACAGAGTTTTATATGCTTATTTATTTATGTATTTCATTATATATTTTATAATTTCTTTATTTTTGTCTTTGTAAAGAATGCACTTTTTACTGAGTTTTATTTTTTATCTATCTATATCTCTATCTGTACATTAATCTACCTACCTACATGTATCTTTCTATATCTTTGTCTCTCTTGATAGATAGACAGGCAGATAGAGAGATAGAGAAATAGAAATATATATATTCAAAGAGAGAGAATAGATAGGTAGATATGTATGTATGTTTTGTATATAGATAGGTAGATAAATAGATAGAGGAAGGTATAGAGATAGATACATAAAAAATAAGAGGTAAATAGATATATAGGTAGATAAATATAGAGATAGAATAGGTAGGTAGATAGATAGATCAATAGATTTATTGATAGATAAACAGATAGGTAGTGGTTAATAGATAGATAGGTAGATAAAAAGACTAATATAGAGATAGATAGCTAGGTAGAGATACTGATACAGAGATAGATAGTAGGTAGATAAATAGACAAGTAGATAGACCGATAGATAAGTATATGTGTATATATATATATATATATATATATATATATATATATATATATATATATATATATAAGTAGATAGATAGATAGATAGATAGATAGATAGATATAGATAGAGAAATAGATATAGATAGTTATATATAGATAGATAGGTAGATAGATCTCAAAGAAACTTAGTTTATTTTTGAATCAAAATTTATCATGTTCATTCACTGGACCAATTTGTGTTCATTTACTGGTTCGAGGTGTTCATTCACTGGCTCGTTGTGCCATTTTTTCTTAGGTGTTTCTCCTAAAAAAAGTCGGAAGTGGTACCACGTTCCCGCGATTTTTTAGAGGTATTTACATAGATCAATTAAAATGTTTTAGCTATCACGATCTGTATAGTATAGAATTTAAAATTACTAGGATTTTTAAAAAATGAAATTGTTCTTAACTGTTCATTCACTGGTCGGTCTACCCTACTATGTTTCAATAAATTTGCTTCAAAAGTTGCTTTTAGTGTCAACAGTGCATTTAATCATCCATATAACTTGACGGTATTTGAGATCTGTAAAATAAAGCCATTCTTCAGTAAATTCATGTTTCTAAATGAGATTTTTATTTAAAAAAAAATATTTAGTAGTGAATAAATCTTTTCAAATGTATACTTGTTTACTTATTTCCATTTTCAAAAGCATATAAATTAATAGGTTCAGAAATTCCAGAACATAAGGTTTGATTTCTGACATTGAATGTAGCAGTGGGTCGCATGGATTAGTTGGCCGTACATTGGGCACTACTGCTTTAGTTTTGGCGCATTAGAATTCCCCTATTTTTGTATTCTATTGCCTGATTAAAGATCTTCATTTTCTAAAACATTCAAAAAATTAAGATAAACTCTAATAATTTTAATAATAAAGTTTTTATGAGTAATAGAAACAAACTCGGATGCAACTGAATTGAGTTTTTTGAGTGGTCGAAATCAAGAACGTGCAAGTTCGCTAATACAGATCATAAAATGTAAGAAATGTTGAGAATGATGGTAAATTCAAAACGAGTGATGTCCAAGCAGTAAAATCACATCGGGGAGAAAAAAAAAAAAAAAAAAAAAAAACGAGCGGCTGCTACAGAAGGGAATGCAATGAGATTTTGAAACAGATTGTTTTTGAGATCGTTCAATTTTCCAGCTTTAATAGCTTTTATTTTCTGCAATACTGTTAAATCACTCAAGATTTCTAACACTCTTTTCGCTACTGTTACTCTCTCTCTTAATCCAAGACATTTTTCCATGACTTCAAATAAACTTCCATGACTTTGAATGAAAATTTCAATTTTTCACGACATTTCCAGGTCTGAAATTTGGTTATTTTTTCCCCATGACTTTCCACATTTCGATGACCCGTACGAACCCTGTCTCATAAAAGACACTAAAATCCGTTTAAAATAATTTCAGAAAAAATTTTAGTGGTAAAGTCTGTTTCATGACCCCCCCCCCCCCCCAAACGCATGGGTACCCCCTACTTCAGCTATCATTATTAGAACAAATTACTGAAATATTTACGGATCAAGACTTTTGATTGCTTTACTCTACTGCAGATCATTTTGCTAGGGGGTATCAATTCTTCCCAAGTGCATTGCACTCCTCTCAATTTCACTAGCCCCTCCCCCCCCCCAAAAAAAACCCAGGATGCTCTGTTAAAGAGACTAAATCCTTTTAAAATAACATCTCAGATTCTTTCAGTTATATACAGTGGTGTGCAAAAATTAAGACGGTTTTTCAATATAACTTTGTACAAAAGCTTTCCAAATCAACACATTTAATACCGTAAGATCCCCAATACGTAAGGACATGTGTAATGTAAGCAACACTTACTAAAAGAGAAATCAGAGGGATAAAAAGAAGCTTTATTGAAAAAGTAGCATGGAGCGCAATGTGACTGAAGGCCGAAACATCCCTGTGATGGGTGTCCAGCAAGAAACATCCGGTCTTTAGTAGGGGATATGATCTCCCGCGACTGCTAGGCAGGTTTCACAGCGTCTGCCCATGCTGAAAATGAAGGTGTCAATGAGTTGTTGAGGCATTGCTGCCCATTCGTCTTGCAGCGCCAATCGAAGCTCCCGAATCGTTACTGGTGTTAAGGTACGAGCTGCCAAGCGTCTGCCTAGAAAATCCCATACATGCTCGATGGGATTGAGATCCGGAGATCGTGCCGGCCAATCCATACGTTCAATATCCTCACTCTCTAAGAGCTGTTCGGCAGCTACTGTGCGATGACATGGTGCATTGTCGTCCATGAAAAGGAACTGCGGACCCATAGCGCCTATAAAAAGACGCACATATGGAAGAAGAATCTCGCTACAATAACGGGTCCCGTTGACTGAACCTGCGTCGAAGATGTGAAGGTCTGTACGACTACCAAGCATGATGCCTCCCCAAACGAGAACACCGCGACCTCCATACCTGTCCCTTTCAATAATGTTCGAGGGATGATTGCGGCTTCCCCGCTCTCTCCAGATGAGTATGCGATGAGAATCGCTACTCAGACTGAATCTGCTCTCATCTGTAAAGAGTACTCGTCCCCATTCATTGTCTCTCCAATTCCGGTGTTCCCGGCACCACACCGTATAGGGCGTCGTGCAAACAGACCACCACCGTGCAGTCTTCTGGCCACGGTAAAACGCGATATCGGTCGTCCAGTCGCCTGTGTCGTGTGTCTAGCGATTTCTCCCGCTGTCTGCCGCCTGTTTCTTCTGACCTGTAAGACAATGTACCGGTCATCAGCGGGTGTGATTCCTCCGTGGACGACCACTACTGAACCCTCGGATAGCTGTTTCTGTAGTTTGAAATTGTCTCCGAAGTCGTGAAACGATGCTGTGAGCAATTCCGAACTCTGCAGCCACACTTGTCACACTGCGGCCTTCCTCCAACTTCCCAATGATTCGACCTCGGGTAAAAGCATCCAGATGTCGTCTAACAGATTGATTATTCGCCATTTCTCCCTGAGGTAGCAACTCAATGTGATTTTAACTGCTATACGGCGTGCAATCTCATTACCAGAAATACTGATCTTACACCGACAACATGCTTTATACTACTCAGACACTCCCCCATTACGTCTGTCTGCATATCTGCGCATGTGCTACCGTACATCACCTTACTTAATCTCCTGATTGGTCTTTCTGTCCGCTCTGCCTCTTCGTTCAGCTGATAAGCTAATTTTTCGACTTCGTCCTTATTTTTTGCACACCAGTGTAGTCTGCCTCATGCCCCCTCCCCCCATGGGCCCGCTTTAGCAAATTATTACTGGGATAAACTACTTTGATATTTACTTTCAAATATGTCCGATGGCTTTTCTCTATTGCAGACCTCAATGTACAAAAAAAATGTTAGGGAAGCTCATCACCCTCAAGTGCGACGGCACCCCTCCATTTTACCGAGTATCTCCCCCCCCTTCCCCAAAAAATAGGCTCCTCTACTGAAGAATCCACAATCATTAAAAAATAACTTCCTTGATAATTTCAGTGGCATCATCA
This sequence comes from Uloborus diversus, assembly GCF_026930045.1. NCBI lineage: Eukaryota > Metazoa > Arthropoda > Arachnida > Araneae > Uloboridae > Uloborus > Uloborus diversus. Next base: position 87,489,456 of record NC_072731.1, on the reverse strand, counting down.
TGCGCCTCCCCCCCCCCCCCTCTCCATTCGAATGGACACCCCAACGTTAGCTATCATAATATTATATAAAAACCTTCTGTGCGGACGTTTGTCATCATAAGGCTTTTAAACGGCTGGACCGATTTTGATCAATTTTTTGTGTGTAATTAAGTTGTGGCAAGCATGGTTTTCGAAGCGCAATTGATCGAATCGGAAAAGTTTTTGTTAATTACTTAATTAATTAATCTAAATATTGGATAGTTATATCTCCCAAATACTTAATATTATAGGGGGGGGGGGTTGAATTAAAAAAAAAATTATGTGTGTCTTTTTTTTATTTTTCATAATATTTGTGGCTAATAAACTATGGGGGTGGGGGGGGTAACTAACTGAAATAGTTTTTTTTTTTTTTTAGTTTAGAAAGTGATGTCTTTTTTCTTTTTTTTTTTTTACAATATTTGTGATTTAAAAGAGTTTAGTTGAATGCTACTAGTTCTTTGAATACAAAGAAGGAAAAGTTAACATGTCAAAATAAGAAAAAACGGAAGGAGTAAAGGTGGCAGGAACAATTTTTACGCCGTCCTCAGAAAAATCGAAGATCCGTTACTGGACTCTCCCCCGAAAATTCTGTTATAAAAATGCAGTTTTCAACGATCTTTGGTGATATAAGGAGGAAAGGAAGAGCTTGAGGTTCTTCTCCAGAAATTTTTCGCTTCAACAATGCGACATTTCGATATTGGAGTTCCGAAATACGATTTTCGAGGACCTCTAATGAAGGAAAGGGGGCGGTCCGGGGGGCTTTTCCCGAAAAAAATTTCGGAAAGGAAGTCTTAAAGTGCAATTTTGGGCCATCTATGGTAACATTAGGGGAAAGCATGGGTTTCAGACCTTATCTCTAGAAATATTTTAATATTGAAGAGCCAAAAACGCAAATTTAGATGATTTTTGAAACTGAAGTCCTAAAAACGTTTGGCGCACATTCAGAGGGCTCTTAGCCATTTAGCCTTGAGATCTTTTGGCTCAGCAATAAAGTACTGGGGTTAGCATCACAAAAGCCCATGGATCAAACATTGCCACGGACACTCTTTGTTCACTCTGCTTCCACATTTGTGCTCCACGTGTTAGTGACCCAGCAACTCAAAAATGGCGCCATGTAAAGCAGTAACAGACCCCAATCGAAAGCAACAAGCTGCAACCTTAGACCATTGGTCTAAGGCTGCAACTGGAGTCTCATTGCTTACGCCTGAACGCCTGGCTTCTCAGCGTCCTATCTGATCCAAATATCGCTCTCTCGCTCACTCAACCCATCTTTGCCCCCGAGCCTTGAGGTCCTTTTGGATCCAGTAAAGTACTGGGTTAGCATCATAAGAATCTGTTGATCAAATCCCACCATGAACGCATCACTCACACTCTTCACATCTCCCAGAAAAACAATTGAAGACCATCTTTTAAAACGTTAGGAGAAGGGACGGGGATCGGAACTACGATCCAAAAAAAAAAAAAAAAAAATTGAAACTGAAGTCTAAAAACGTAATTTTAAACGAACCTTGGTAATTGGACGTACGGAGACCTTTGCCCGGAAATTGTTGAAAAATGAAGTCTTAAAAACGCTATTGTTCGCAGCGTTAAAAGGAGCGATGCAGTTAAAGAACTCTCCCTCCACTTTTCAATATTGAAGTTTCCATAAGTAGTTTTAGACAATCCTAAATAACAGTATAGGATAGGGGTTCTCCCGCGGAAAATTTCCAGAGTTGAAGTTCTAATAACGCTACTGTAGTCCTTCTTTAATGACAAAAGATTAAAGCATAGAGTTCAGAACTCCCCCTGGAAATGCGTTAATATTAAAGTTTCAGAAACGCAATTTTCGATGTTTTTTTATGATATTAGGAGGAGAGACGATGTAGTCTTCCCTCGGAAAATTTTGGCTGGAGTCTTAAAGACACGATTGTATAATTCGACTGCTAACGTTAGGGGAAGAGATGGGTTGAAAGAAACTTCCCAGGCAATTTTTTTGACTTGAGCTCCAAGAGTGTAAAATCTTAGATGATTTAGGTATGACAAGAGGGACAGGAGACTCTTCCTTGGAAACATTTTTGAATTCGAGTTCTAAAAACTCAACTGGAGGTGTTTTTTGTGATTGGGGGGGGGGGGGGAGATTCGGTGGTCTCCCCTTGGAAATTTTTTGAATTTTCAAACCTTTTGGGGCGATCGCCCCCCTGTGGATCCGCCACTGAGATGATGTAGCTAGAATTGCTCCCCCCCCCTCGCAAAGTGCGATAACACCCTCAAATTTATCACGCCTCTCCCAAAACGTGACCTTTTATTGAAGAGACTAAATTCCTTACAAAATAACTTCTCTGATAATTTCAATGGTATACTCAGCATCAAGATCCCCCCCCCCCCCTATTGACGCTCCTGCTTTAGCTATTATCATTTGAATGAATCGATGGAATACGAACTGATCAAGATGTCTAATCGTGTTTCATTCCCCCCAACTGCGATGGCACCTCTCAATTTCACCAAGCCCCCTTTTCACCCAAGAATTGCGACCCACTAATAAAAAGACTTAAATTCTTCCAAAGTAATTTCTCCAAAAGTTTCTGCGGTATAATCAGCCTCATGATCCCCCCCCCCCCACACCTCCGCACTACACATGAGCCTTGCTGTAGTTATTATGAGAATAAATTGCTGCAATATTTATTTACCTAGATGGCCTATGACTTTTCTCTGTTGCAGATACTAACTTAAGTAACAGGGATTGCATTTTGAATGTGCTTTGCAGCTCTCCCCCCCATAAAATGTGTAATTTAATGACCGAAATATATCAATATTTGGAGAGCGATATATCACGGTATTAAAATTCTGAAATCGCCCAGCCCTACTATAGGGAGTTCAGAGAGGTCATCTAATGTCAGGGGTGCTCACCTGGGGAGAGGTCATGGAGCAGACTGCAGCATTAAAATTTTTAGGGGTGGTTGTTTGGAGGGGTATTTGGGCTTTTGGAGAGGAGGGTGGGTATTTTGGGGGGTGCACCATTGCTCTTAGGGGATGGGAACCCTGTCCTTTGTTAAGTCTTTGAAGTTTTGCCGGACCATTAAATGCGTTTAGACACAGAGTCCATTGACTGCAGAATTGAAAGAGACTGAGCATGGAAGTTTTACTACTTAGTCTTCCTAAAATCTTACCAGATTCAATGCAATTGTCCATTTTATTTGCGAAACGACTTACAGAGTGGACAATACGTACTGTAGGAAATATTGGGACATAAATAAAGAATTTTAAGGGGATTAATGTATGAGCATGAAAATTTAGTATGGTTTTTTCCACCATTCAATCTATCTAAGGATTGTTGAAAAGACAATTTTGGGCCCAGTCCAGTCTTATCTGAGGTCATGTACAAAGTTGAGAACTTAAAAACCCTTTTCTATAAAAGGCATTAAGTAAAGAATACAGTCTACTTCATTAGAATTAAAACTTATCAGAATCCCCAAAATGTAAAGGAAAGATTTCAAGACTAAAAGGTCAAAGACACAGAAAGATGTCTCAAATGATAAAAAATCTGCAGAGAAACAAATTAATTTTGGCTAATGTACTTCTTCCTGGACCTATAACCAGAGCAAATGCTAATGCCGGCTCTACACTCTCCCTGAAAAGCACGAGAGGTTTTTTTTGCCGAGAGATTTGTGACGTCATGGCGAGGGAAGCGTTGAACGAGAGAGCCGTTCACACTCTCGGGTGAGGTGTTTGCGCGCGCAGAAGCCGGTGATGTCACGAGCATTCGCGCGCGTTTCAACTGTCAATCCGCTTGTTTATTTACAAAATGGACCACGAAGTAGATGCAGATTTTGCGATGTGCCTGTATTCTTTTTACATACAACTACCTACACATTTACAACACCAAGAAGCAGTGGCGGTGCCAGAGCAAAAGTAGACGTCGGCGATGCAGTTTTGCGAGGCCCTTTTAATCATAAAATATTTTCAGACAAATCATTGAACTCACGGAATTAATTTTTGTACTAACTATTGGCACTTATAGTTTCCAATTCACTTAATTGCTAGGACAAATACGTTTCGTGACTAGTAGCGCAATCAAAAAGTTTTTTTTTGGTGGTGGGGGCAGGGGGCGGCACATTGAAAGAGGAAAAATGACCTGATAGAAAGGTGGGTCCGGGGGTTCTTCCCCCAGAAAAATTTTAAAATTTTTAGTTTAAAAACGCCATTTTAGGCTTTCTTTGCTGATGTTAGGGGAAAAAATTTACAGAGGTCTCGGTGGAAATTTCTAGAAATTGAAGCCTTAAAAACGCAGTTATAGGCCATTTTTATTGACTTAAAGGGTCAGAGAGTGTCCCAGATCGATTCTTTTGTTTTAAAAAAAAATAGGTCAAAATCAATCCCCTGCAAATTCTCGAAATCGAAGTTTCAAAAACAGAATTTTAGACAAACTTTGATGATTTTACGGAAAGGGAGGGAGCTCTTCCCTCGAAAAATTTTGAAAATTTGCTTCTAAAAACTTTAGCAATATTTTAGATTCAGGAGCCAGTCCACCTAAACTTTTTGTTGATGTAGTTTAAAAAACCTAATTGCTAATGATATAAAAGAAAGGCGGTATGGGGACCCTTGCCCGAATATTTTCTGATATTCAAGCCTTAAAAATGCGATTCTAAGGCCATATTTTGTAATATTAGGTTCGGTAATTTTTGAAATTCAAGCTACAAAAACACAATTTTAAGCGATTTTCGATGTTGTTTAGTATTTGGGGGCTTTAGCTTTAAGCTGGAAATATCGCGAAATTTAAGATCTCGAAACGAAATTTCAGATGCTCCATAATGCTATCGGTGCGCGCTTGTATGGAGGGGTGTGTGTTCGGAGGAACAGCATTTTGAATATTTTCTAATTTTGCAACAAGAGAAAAAGAAAAGAAATAGAACGGGGTGGGGTGGGGGAATAGAGTTAGCTGATCAATAAGCTGTAGCTAGTGAATATTTTAAATTCAGGTTCCAACAGAATTGGGCCCCGCATTTGCTAAAGCTGGCTCTGTGCAGTCTCCGCTGCACGCACTATTTTGATTACTTTTGTGTCTGTTGCATTTAATAAGAGCTTCAATTGAAAACATGGAAATTTCTTAAAACTTTTGAGAATTTACTTTTGAGAATTTTGCAAGGCCCTATCTGTGCGAGGCCGTCGGCAGTCGCCGACGCCTAGCGCCGCCACTGCCAAGAAGGCAAAAAAGAAGTCGAGGAAGAAGAGATGGTGGTTGACAAATATGTTTATCCGCTATTTTTATGAAACTGTTTTATGACAACAAATGTGAATTTAAAAATTAAGATTATAACCAAAAATGGCCACAATATAATACAATTTAGTTATAAAAATAAAATATAAAGACCTGTACTCATGATTTTCATAGCATTAAATTACACTGTGCAAAAAAAAAAAAAAAAAAAAAAAAAAAAAAAAAAAAAAACCCTTCGAAATGCTTCTGACATTTTGTCGGCTGATTCTTATGTAAAATGACCTCCGTTTTCCTCCTATACGTCCCAATTTTATTAAAGTCCCCCCCCCCTCCAAGTTTTTAAAAAAATTCCTTAGTTTTAGAGCAAGTATTTTTTTTTCTTTTGGAGGTGAAAGGAGCTTTATATTAACTGCTAATAATAGTTTTGATGGGCAAGAGAAGTTCAAAGTTCAAGATTATGGACACCGATCGCAAAAAGGGGGACTTGGGATGTATACCCCCCCCCCCCCAAATATTAGAAAAATAACGAAAAACGATCTTTTTATTCTGCTTTTTTAAAAAAGATGTTTGAAAAAAAATTTAAGTGCTGAGTGAGAGTATAAGACTTTCTTCCATGAATGACTCCTATATCCAAAAAAATTTTCGCGATGTAAAAGAAATTTAAAAAAAAAAGTGTCTTGTGCATGTCGCACGTTGCATACGAGTTGAATCGCAGGTTTTCATTCGAAAAGACATTCTTCTGGCTGATTCTAAGGTAAAATGACCCCTTGTTTCCAAATACGACCACTTTCCCCCCATCTCGCCCCCCCCTTTTATAACTTCCCATACCCCTCCTCTGATTCAGAGTCATTTTTTTTTTAATTTGGAAGGGGAAAAGAGCATTATATTAACTGTAAACATTAACCGTAAGAGATGTGCAAAGCTCAAAATCTTGTGCATATGTGGCAAAAAGGAAAACATGGGGGGCACTCCTCCCCCCCCAAACACACTGCGCAGCAAAAAAAACTTTCAAATGATTCTGAGGCTATTCCGCCTGATTCTTCTGCTAATTGACCCCCTGAATCCAAATATGATCTCCGTTTTCCTCCTACACGTACCGAGTTTTGTAGAAAATCCCCCATTTTTGAATTTGGAGGGGGGGGGGGCAAGTTTTATTTGTTGCTACATATGCACAAAATTTTGAGCTTTGCACATCTCTAGTCATTCAGGGTAATGTTTACGGTTATTGCAATGCTCTTTTCCCACTCCAAGTTTTAAAAAAATGGCTCTGATTTAAAGAAGGGGTGGGGGAAAATCTAAAAGGGGGCCGAGATAGGGGAAAGGTGGTCGTATTTGGAAACAAGGGGTCATTTTACATAAGAAGCAGCCAGAAGAAATGAGATTCCATGCATCAAACCTTTTGCTTATTTTTATGATTTGTGTGCTTTGTGTTCCAAATTATAGGCTCTGTTTGAAAAATTTCCAAAAATTTCAACTCCAAAGAGTTGTTCCAAACCTAATTATTAGACATGGCGAACTGCGATTTGCTTTCAGAAAACCAAAACAAAGCAAATTCCGCGCGGCGGACAGATGGCGCTGCAGTAGCCTCTCGCGCTCCTTTGACTCGGGAACAATTTACCGACATTTACTGGAGGCAACGCGAGATATTCGCGAGAGACACCAAGAGGCGCCGAGTTCCCCATCCACACTCTACCCCTTGTCTTGTCTTGTGCTCTCGTTGGAGAGTGTGGAGCCGGCGTAAGACTTTCCTTTGGCAGCCTCATAACAGTAGGGAGCTGTTTTCTACAGAGGTTAATGTCAAAGTAAATGTGCGAAGTTTGATGGTCTAGTGATTTTGTGTGTTATCTTGGACACATTGAGTTTCACTGGGGTTAGGCAAACAACATTAAAGAAAAAAAAACTAGTATGTTTGTTTCTAGTATTTTTTAGAACATCCTGTAATTCTATTTTCATGTTCCTCAAAAACTGTACTCCTCTCTTAAATGTAAGCTGCATTCTGAAGAGATGAAGGCAGTCCTTGGGTGCAACTGCAAAACGTTTAACTTTTGATTAGTAAGTCATTTTATACAAATTCTACAAATTTTCAGAAATTTTTGTTCATCAATATTCTGTACTCCCAAACTGTTATATTTTTCTTAGAAAAGTTTTATTCCTGAGATATAAAGCATTTTTTTGTTCCACGGAGTAGTAAAATTTGGCATTTTTTTATCCTTTTCCCAAAAGCTCTAGCAAAATTATTTAAAATAGTAGGAAGATCAAGCATGGCTTATTTTAAAGCTGAAAGAAATTACTTTTATTTGTGCATAAAAAGAAATGATTTCAGTTAAGTCTAATTAGAAATTTTCCTGTGTCTAAGACGAAAACGTCCCTTTTTGAACCCCAATTTGTACTCGGAAAATTGCTAGTTAGGACGTTTTCGTCATTTGAACGCATAAAAAAAAACTCAATGGGGGACTTAAAGTAGAAGGCAAATAATTTTTTCTGTTGCAGTTAGTTATGCATACTAGAAGTACAGAAAAAAAAAAGGGACCCGTAGTCTTTTTTTTAACCAGGGAAAAATGGTTCAACTTAAGAAAAAATGAAAAAGTTTTTTTCACGCCTCAAAAATTGTGGTTGAAATGATAAAAATTTGAAAATGTTAGGGTAAGAAGCTGTTACCTTGCCATTTAAAACGAAAAAAAGTATTGTTATTCCAAGGTAAAAAAGCAATATATGCATTTAAAGAAATACAATAACTTTCGTACACTACTTAAAAAAAGGCTGAAAAATATCTAATAATAATAAAGCTGAAAGCCTGTGTCTCTGGATCTCTGTTACCTGCATAGCGCCTCGACCGTTCGGCTGATTTTTATGAAATTTGGCACAAAATTAGTTTGTAGCATAAGGGAAGCCTTATGCTACCTTGAAGCAATTTTTTGAAAATCGATTTTGTTGTTTTTCTTTTACAATTTTAAGAACATTTTACCGAGCAAATTATCATAACATGGATGAGTAAATTACCAAATTATCATAAAGTGGAACCGTAACATGGGCGAGCAAATTACCATGGCAAATTGGCGAGAAATTCATCATCCGTTATTTGTAAATATACATACAGGCAAACCAAATGAATTTTTAATTTTCTACAACGGGCAAAGCCGTCCAGGTACCTAATAAAATAGAATCTAACCAAATTTTATTCTAATATATTTAAAAAAACAAGATTTTCCATAACAAATACCTTTTAATATTTACTAACAATATTTACAAAACATAATTTTTCAGCAACAGCAACTTTTGTACAAAAGTTATTATTGTATTACTTTAAAAGCGTATATATCTCTTCTACGCCGGAAAACAGGACAGACTTTTGTTTTGTTTTAAAGGGCAATATAACAGCTTCTTACGCTAGCATTTCCAAATTTTTATTACCTAACTTGCAAGTAGCTTTTGGGGAGAGAAAAGCCAATTTTTCATTTTTTTCAAACAAATTTTCATAATAAAGGTCACCAGCATCAGCTTTTTTTTCTCTGCTTCTAGTATGCATAACTAACTACAACAGGAAAAAAAAGCCTAGTACTGCAAGTTCCTCATCGTATTTTTCATGCTCGAAATGCTTAAGATGGCCGTTTTTGAATCAAGATTTGACCCAGGAAAATGTCTAGTTAGGTTTAACTGAAATCATTTCTTTTTTATGCACAGACAAAAGTTCACTTTTTTCAGCTTTACAATAAGCTGTGTTTGATACTACTACTAAGTTAAATAAATTTACTATAACTTTTTGAAAAAGGATAAAAAATGCCAAATTATGCTCATCCACGGAGAAAAAATATAGCTATATTCCAAGAAAAAAAACAGTTTGAGAGAACGGAACATTAGTACATATTAAATATCAAGTTTCATTAAAATCAAAAATGGTGTTGCACGGCCCATTTGTTGATTTAATATGCACTGAACCTGGTGTCCTTTTTCATGAGAATATATATCAAGTATTAACTTTAGGAGGATATGAAAGAAGTATTGATGATACTTCATTTTAGAAAATGAATTTTTTTCTTAAAAGAAATCACAACAACACAAATGATAATAAAATAAGCAAATTTTAATAAAATATAATTACAGATGAAATTGTAAGTACATGCAATGCCTTTAAAAATTTTAGAATTCAATTTAGTAGGCAACAGTTGTACAAAAGTTATATTTAACGAACACACAGTCGAATAGATTTATAATCTGTACAAAGTTTTTATTCTAGACTAGAAAATAATTACGAAATGTTAGTACTTTCAGCTCTGGGCTTGTGGAGAAACACTTTAATATTTCCGTTGAAATCTGCGCTGACCATCACATAACATTTTGTACTGTGATCCAATGCAGGAGCACACTCATCCTCTTGATCCCTCTCTAGCTGCTTCAGGATTAACGAAGGGTTTGGAGCAAATACTGCAGACGTCACAACTGCATTATGAGCTAGAGACATGCAAATATCCTTAGTAATCAATCAAAATGAAAGTAAAGCTCTTAGTTACTCAATGCACGATTTTCTCACCAGAAAAAATTGATACTAATAGTTGCATAAGTAACAAGAAAAATATTTAAAAAAATCCCACATTTTATCCATATTTTGCATAAAATAAAAGTGGTGATAAACGGCTAAAATAGAAAATAAATAGTATTAAAAGCAAACCTTTGAGCTATGTCAAATGGCAATCCAGTAGAGCTCCAATTATCCAAATTCCTACTATACAAATTACTTTTTGAATTTCAAAAAAAAAAAAAAAAAAAAAAGACGGAAATGTACTATGATTTACAAAATAATGATTCTGTACACACGCTTTTCCCTCCGCAAAGCTAGTCAAAAAGTTTACTTTGACTTGGATATTCATAAAGCAATGACTTTTGTTTAAAGTATATCAAGAACACAGCACTAATACAGCACATGCAAGTATGCTTAACACTTGAAAGTGTTGCCTTGTCATCTGATTAATTAGAAGTTTTCTCTTTTAAAACAATTTTTCTCACCTATTTTCAACACATACAGTAATTGATTAAATTTGACTTTTTTTGTTGAAAAAAATCCAATTATCTAAATGAAGTTCAATTTGGATTGAATTGGGAGTTCTGCACTTGGTGAATGGAACTGTTAGACCTTTCCACACAATAGAAAACCTTTTTCACTGCTAAAAACAATACAGGAGGTATACAGGAATACTCCCTTTAGAGCAGCTTCCCTCAGTATCCACCCTGCCATATAGTACAGACATTCAGGGTATCTTTGAGCCACTCCAGTTAACTATGCGGTACTTAAGGAAAAAAAAAAGAAGGTCTAGTGCTGCACTCGGGTATTAAATTTGTTTTCTAATCCCCATTAAAAAAAATAAGCTCACATAACTAGTAAGTAAATTGTAAAACACGACAAATTTAAGGAAACTCTTTGGAAGTTATTTTGCAGAGCCAATTTAAAGTTGTTGAAATCCTACTAATGTTTTAAAGTAAGTAACAGTGTACTAGTTTATTCAGCATTTAATTTTTTCGGCGATCATTAACTGAATGTAGATAAATGTACCCATTTGAAGTTAACAAGCGAAAATTCCATTTTCAAATAATCATACTCCCCCCCTTACCTTTCCTGTGACATAAGACCTTTCAAGTTCACCAAAATTTGATTTTGTACTTACTTCTTTAGATCTGGATTCTTAGATCTACACTACTTACTGCTTTAGATCTACATCACTTACTGGTTTTCAGATTTTGATTTTTGTGTCACATTTCTGGAAAAATGCTTCGAGTTTTCGTGGTTATTTCTATGTAATGATAATCTGAACATGATCCTGAAATATAGTAACCATTAAAAAGTTTGGTACTTGTCTGAAGCATGAAAAACTGCTGCCTTTAACTTCAGAAAATGGCTAGCAAAACCCTAATTTCAGGGTTCATTTTCTGGCACTTTTACAAAGATGGCCAGAATTTATCGCATCTAAAACTTCATAGTATCATTTTATAAACTAAATGTGAACAGAAAACTTTGGCACCTCTTTGAAGTCTTCTAGAAATTGAAGTTCAAATTCACTGTATTTTGACTGCAGCATAAAAAGCAAAATTTACTGAAATGGGAAAACTTAGCATAACTCTAAAAAAAAAAAAAGGGGAAGATTGACCATTTGCTAGGCGCAAGGGAGAATGTCTGGTGTCAACCATCATGCCACCATAGAAAGAGTATCTGAGTTACAAAAATTATTCTTAATAAGTTTTGTTGATATTCCTCACGTAACTCGTGCTGCATTCAGTTGGGACAGCTTACACAAAATGTCAGTGTTAAACAATTTCATTGCTCATCAGTTGTCAGCGACAATTTCATGGCATTTCTGACACTAGGTTTTTAGTATTCAAGATAAGCATTACTGATTCCATTACGTTTTACTGGAAGATCAAACAAAAAGAAAAAACGTTAAAGTCACATTTAAAGAATCATACAAGAGTGCACCTTTTATTCCAGTCCAGTAATCATTCCTATCCCTTCTAAATTTTGCACAATCATGAGAAGTTTTCCAAATGTAGATGAATTGATTTTCAGACCCACTAATAATGTATTTTCCATCATGACTGAAACATTTGTAAAGAAAGAAACAAATAATTATTCTGCATGATACTTCTATTACACATTATTGAAACAGATAAATTGCAGTACAAATTAATTACAGCACCAAAAATTAGCAATTTTTATACTGAAAACTGTTAAATAGGGTGGAACGAAAAAAAAAAAGGTTTTTGATTTTCAATTTGCCGTAATGCGGAAAAGTTGCCTTTTCATGCAAACAAGATGTAAAATAAATATGAAAAATAATGAAGCACGTCTTAAGGTGCCGCAAAGAGCATAAAGTTTTGCAAAATTGTAATTTTTGCTACATTTAAAATTTAAAAAAAAAAATTCAAATTCATCTTTATGCTTCAAATGCTGTCGAAAAGCAATTTTTATGCTCAACAGGTCGAACAATAACTTTTTTTGTTGTTCGGATTATGTCTTGAGGTGCCGCAAGAGCAAAGTAAGTTTCGTAAGAACGCACTTTTTGCCGAATGCACTGCCATCTGGAAGCTTGAGTCATTGCAGCAACGGATGTTTAAATGGGGCGGGGGCTGGTCAGCAGTGATTATTTGTAAGAATGGGGCCAAGCTCAGATCAAGTGTCAATTTCTTTGTTGAGTTGAGTTAATGAGTAACGAAAAATTTCGTTAGTTGGTAAGATACTTCATTGTTGTGAGTTGCAATGGCTCAGTCTAGACAAGTGCAAACGAGACAAACGTCAGAATGTCCTATTTTGGAATCTTTAGCGATTTCAATGAAATTTTGCTACCTACTTACGAAGATGTAATGAAATGCTACTGTTTTATTAGAGACGGCCTAAAAAGTGTGGCTGGAAAAGATCTTTCTGTAAGTGAAATATATATGACTTTTTTTCCAGAATAGATTACATTTGGTCAAGAGCTTCTTTGAGACAACAGGAATAGAAGCCTAATGGATTCTTAGATAGTAAAACAAAAGAATCAAATGAATTTAAAGACAAAATAGGTCAACAGCTGGAAACCTGTTCTAATCTTCCTGAGGTTACTTCCTTACCTATTGAAAATAACCTTTTTTTTGAGAGCATACAGGACATAAGTACCGATCACAAATATGTATTGGATATGGGTGTCATTATATCAAGTGGGACTTGCTCACTAGATTTATCTTTAAGGAACCTGGGAAAACTTCCTCACTCCAGATGACTTACATTTGCCAACCATATATTTCGATTGTACGTGGCAACTAAAAATCCGACTGAAAATCTCAAGACTCTGACTCAGTACATTGTTAAAGTGCAGTAAAGTATAGTTTCCTTTATATGGGCGTGGTATTTCTCTAAAGTTGTTTGAAACACATAATAATACTGAAATACATTAATAGTAATCATTATTCATTCTTGTTTTTTCAAGAAAGGATCCATTTCTTGTATGGATCAAGTGGGCAATGCGTATGCTCCTGCGTGGTTTAACATCGAGTTAAAACCTTCTCGTACTTACGGCTCTAAATATTTATTTGAACGTATCTTACATTCACGATATCACTCTCATGATTTTAAGAACATTATAGACCAGGTTATATGAAGAAATGGGTATTTTAATGCAACAGAAAATCTCCATTTGGCTATGTTATGCAAAGAGTGTAGAAATGTAAGAGAATTTGGATTACAACATGTTAGGAATGCAAGAACACAAAGTAGAAGCTGGGTTAAGGAGTTTAAAGTTCAACAAATATTTTTTGCTGCCAAAGATTACATCGATTTGATCTTATGGGGTGAAAATGAAATAACCGAATCCCCCTTGGTAAAACATTTGTCTAGTGAATCCCTCAAAGTGAAACTTGTAACCCCGAAGCGGCTCTTAAAAAGTATGGTTCAGTCGCAGAAGACGAAAAATTGACTCAAGAGTTATTTGGAAGAAAAATTATTTGGTACAAAAAAGAAAAAAAAAAAACCACTTTAATGTGTCAAAAAAGTAGACACAAACATCATACAGGTTTAACCATTTATTTATAATCATTAAGAATACTTTAAATGGTAAAAATGGAATAGTTAAGGTTTTATAGTATACTAGTGATACCCGCACAGCTTTTTCCGCTGTAGAAAAATTAAAAGGTCATTTGGTTTGCTTTTATATTTACAAATAATGTCAGAAGAATTTCTCGCCAATTGGCTTGCGCATGTTACGGTTCCACGTTATGACAACTTGGTAATTTACTCGTACATCTTATAATTTTGCTCGGATAAATGTGATTAAAATTGGAGTACAAAAAAGAACAAAATCGAATTTTCAAAAAATTGCTTCGAGGTGCACACCCTCCATGCTACAAACTAACTTTGTGCCAAATTTCATGAAAATCGGCCGAACGGTCTAGGCGCTAGTTCCAGACAAAGACCTAGATCTCCAGACAGACTTTCAGCTTTATTATTAGTAAAGATTATGATTTTTTTAAAACTGTATTTTGTAATTAGTATTTTTTTCCAAATATAATGCTTAAAAAATGTATTTACAGTCATATTTTGTGCCGTTATATACAGTAGGAAAGCAGAAAAAGGAATTTCATTGTTAAATGGAAAATTCGGATATTATCAAACTTTAAGCTCGTTGCGGCACCTAAAGATGTTTTAGTAAAGCAATGAAATTTCTTCTGCTTTTTTTAAACTTAAATGATTTTTTCCCCCCTACGGCAAACCAAAAAAATTGAAAAAAAAATTTAAGGTCATTTTCGTTCCACCCTATTGTTAAATCATTCAAAACTTTAAAAACAATTTTACATTCACAATTCTTAGCCGATCGGTGTGCTTCAGTTACACAATTTAAAAGATGAAGAATTTCATTAAAAAATAAATTAATTGGAATTAATGTTAAGAAGTCTGCACAAATGTAGCTGCTGAAAACAGCATCACATTCACAAAACTGTTTTGATTTTACAATAAAATGATCTATGCTCAATAACTTGGTTCTGTGCTATAAAACCTAGTACACAGAAAAAGTTGACAATAGTACAAAATCCTCAAATTCCAAAATTTTTCAACTGTTCACATGGAATCCAAAACGTGTTTCTTCAAACATATAAACAACTCATTTCTGCAGATACTGCAGTTTACCTTACGGCAGTACACGCATATATACATATATGGAAACATATGAATGTCCACTGATACAATACTGTTCTTACAACAAAGATAGCATTTAAGAACACATTAATTCTACAAATACAAAACATGAACTTACCTGAAACTTGCTTTTATTTGACTACTTAAATTTACATATCCTTTGTATTTACATGTCAAGCATAGGTCTCGAAAGTCATATAATCGGATTCGTGAGTCATTAGAGGTGACAAGGATCTGTAAAAATTTGAAAAACAGGAAATAGAAATGATGAGAGGATATTTCAAAGTTTAAAGTGATTCTATTTATTGATCTTGGACTCAAAATTATTTTTTATCAACCATCCAGACACCTATTACAAAAGAAAAGACATATCTGACTCCAGATTCATACCTAAAAATTTATTTATTTTTTATGTCAGTTGTTAAACTGCATCACTTTTAAATCGTCATGCTTAAATAAATACAACACACAAAATCAACTTCTATTTAAGAAAGCATAAATTATAAAAGACCCTAGAACAAAATATACTACAAATTCACAAAATGCTTTTATGACTATAAATTCATATTTCTAATCATTTAAAAGCATTAAATTCCCTTCTGATAGAAATCACACGTAGAATAATAACTGCATAGTAACTGCTGTACATAACTGCATCAAAATATGAAACAAAAACTTCCAGTAAAAACATACTTTATCTTCTCCAGGCATAGCTTCTATTCCACTTATTTTTCTGCCCTGGGCATTTTTTCCTTTGGTGCTTCTTACAAAAATTTGAGTGTAGTATTTAAGTTGCTGGAAAAAAAAAATCAATTTATGAAAGAAAGATATTTATTGTACTAGAGATTTAGAAAGAAATAAAATGATTAGGGGACTTGGTCAAAGTGTGCCATCATGGACCAATCATCAAAACAATACAACATGGCATGGCATGCAAAAAATACAGTGGATGCTAGTTGATTGAATGATTAATTGAATCATCGGCTTTAATGAACCAAATAGTCAAAAACAGAACAAAATACAGCAGTATTGAATTAGCTGCTTTATCAAGTCTGTCACTTAATTGATTCGAAAATTTAGAACAAACGTGATTTATATAAGAGGTAGCCATTGTACTATATGTTTACAAAGCCTGCATCAAAAGCAGCCTCAACCCCAGAAGAAATAAAACCAAAGTGAAGCTGGATCAGTATTCCTGGATTAAACTTGTAATGCATTCGAACAATAATTTTGAGAAACAAAATTTACTTTCTTCTCACACACACAGCAATACCATACAAGAGCCAAATACTACATAGGCTGGTTAGCATTCATGTAACAAATAAAATAAAAATAAAAAAAATAAAAATAAAAATAACCACAATTTAGTTGTTTATTTTTATTTGAAATATCTACACCTTTCCACACATTTTGTGAAATAAAGCCACATGTTTTTTAATGTGCATATATTTTGTGAAGAATACTTCAGTTCAGAGGAAGTTCAGGGAATCAGGATTATATGGAGGGGTAAACCTCTCAGCATATATAATATATACCATCCACCAAATAATGAAGCTTTGACTTCAGATCTAAAAATCTCTTTGATGGGAATTCAATACTTGTTGGAGACCTCAACGCTAAACATCCAGAGTGGGGATGCACTGACTAAAACCGGAGAGGTGTAGAATTAATTAACATGATCGATGACAGTGACTTTATTAGTATAAATGATGGCTCTACAACTAATACTTCCTATAGTTATAACTCTTCGGAAGCTCTTGACATATCTGTTATTAGTCCTATCCTGTTTCCTGGAAGCAAGTGGACTGGACTGTCTTGGAGAGTATAGGAAGTGACCATCTCCCTGTCCTGATTGAAATTAACAGTAAATCATTTGTTACTACTAGCTTACAAAAATACTGGAACTTTAAAAAGGCAGACTGGGACTCTTTTGCTAATTTGAATGAACTAAAGTTAAAGCCCCTGTGTAATAATGTCAATAGTGATTGGATCACTTTGAAAAAAATAATCGCTAAATCAGCTAGGAGATCTATCCCCAGGGGAAAAGTTAAGAACTTTAGGCGCTAGTTCACTCATGATTGTGCTATATTACAGCCACTGTTGGAAAAAAGAAAACCGCTACATAACAATTTAGTCAATTCCAACAATAGTTTGACCAGAACTAATCTAAATAAAGTAAATGCAGAGATTAAATGTGCTTATGCTCTTATTAAGAGACAAAAATGGAACGACTTATGCACAGAACTTGATTCAAGGTCACCCGTTACAAAACTGGAAACTAGTAAAAAACATTAGCAAAGAACAGCCACAGGTAAAGAAATGCAATACTATAAGGGATAAAGATGGACATATTGCTCAGGATGATAAACATGCGGCTAATCTGCTAGGATCCCATTATCAACAGATGAGTATCTTGAAGTTTTTTAATGAAGAAAAGACAGTAAAGAAAAGGGCTAGCAAAATCGTACATGGTTGTCGCTCTTCTCAACTTGGAAATCCAATCTTTAGGAAAGAATTTCTTTTACAAGAATTAGAGATGGCGCTTGGAGATCTTGAAGCGAACAAATCGCCTGGAACTGATGGAATTCATGGCCAGATGTTAATCCACATGGGAAATGAGCGGAAACGAAGACTTTTGGATATCACGAATGAATCTTGGAGTCGGGAGCGGCTCCCCCGAGATTGGAAAAGGGCAATTATTATCGCTATTAGAAAATCTAATAAAGAAGCCTCTTCACCTGAAAGTTATAGGCCCATTTCCTTGACATGTATTACCTGCAAAGTAATGGAAAAAATTATTTTAAAGAGACTAAATTTTTATCTGAATACTCACGACCTTCTTCCGAAGGAACAATATGGTTTTAGAGCAGGACATAGCACCTCAGATCAAGTGCTTTATCTCTGTCAAAAGATTAGAGATGCCCATAATAAAACCCCCACTAATCATACTGTGGTGGCCTTCCTGGACCTGACAAAGACCTTTGACAGGGTATGGAAGCAAAAGCTCATAACTAAACTCTTTGAGTCCTTTGGAATCAATGGGAAGGCCTTGGCCTGGATTTACGACTTTTTGAGAAACAGATTCATCCGGGTTAAGTTCAACAACACTTTGTCGGAGAGCTTTGGGCTTTCTCAGGTTGTTCTTCAGGGATCTGTTCTGAGCCCAACCCTATTTTCATTATTTATAGCTGGACTTGAGAGGGAGGTTTCGAAAAGATGCGAAGTGGGGTTGTTCGCAGACAATTTAGTGCTATGGGACTATGGCCCTGACATCAATAAATTGGAACGTTGCATCAACTCTACACTCAATGAAATGTGTGGTTTTGCAGAGGGTCACAAATTGTGTTTTAACCCTTCCAAATCTACAGTTAGTTTCTTTACAACAAATAAGAGACTTTTTAACTATCAGCCAAAAATCTATATGAATGCTCATCCGCTTGCGGTGAAAAAGCACACTAAATACTTGGGCTTTGTTCTGGACAGCAAAGTTACTTGCAATAGACATATCGATCACTTAATACAAAAAAGCAAAAACGCTTAATGATCTTAAAATATATTTTAGGGTTCGACTGGGGTGCCGACTCTAAAACTCTCAGAACTACTTACATGACCCTAATAAGGCCTATTCTAGAATACGGCTGTCCAGTCTACAGCTGTGCCTCAAACACCAACTTACAAAAGCTTGAAAGGATACAGCTTAGTGCGGCTCGTATTATTACAGGACTTCGTAATAGTTGCCCAAATGAGATAGTATTATATGAGGCCGATCTGCAACCTTTCAGCTTTAGGAGAAAAACTAATTAAGTGAAATATTTCTCAAAGCTCACCAGTTATGGGACCCAGAATCGAACGTCTGAGTTCTTGTTGGGGTGGACCAACAATATAAGATTAAAGAAAAATAGCCCTTTAAGCTTGGCTGACTCAGACAACTTGATCCCAAAAAATGTAATTCAGCATAGTTTGAAACAGAGCATTAATCCCTCAATTGGTTTAAACAGAGTCTACTTCCACACGGTTTGGGGTCAAAATGTCGCCACCGAAATGTCGCGGGACAAAATATCGCGGCCAAAATGTCGCCGTTTCAAAATGTCGCTGGGCCAAAATGTCGCCGGGCCAAAATGTCGCTGGTCCAAAATGTCGCCGGGCCAAAATGTCGCCGGTCCAAAATGTCGCCGGGTCTAAAATGTCGCCGGGCCAAAATGTCGCCGGGCCAAAATATTGCCGATCCAAAATGTCGCCGGTCCAAAATGTCGTCAGTCCAAAATGTCGCCGGTCCAAAATGTCGCCGGGCCAAAATATTGCCGATCCAAAATGTCGCCGGTCCAAAATGTCGCCGAGCTAAAACGTCGCCTGTCCAAAATGCCGTCGGGCCAAAATGTCGCCTGTCCAAAATGTTGTAGATCCAAAATTCGTTTATTCAGTTGGTAAGAAAAATTTAAATGTACAAAAATGATGTTTAACACCAATTGCAGAATAAATGGTTACTGCCTTTAATGAATGTCTCCGTTAAAAATGGGACTGGACTAACTGAGTTTCATGATAAATTCTAAAAAGATTATTACGTTTTGATTCGCCACTCTCGGCTGTTTTTCAGCAAACAAATAGAATACAAGCGTTACGTTATCTTATTTCTTGTGACTCGCTATCTACCAACTGTAAAACGTTCTGACGGCGTTCAGTTCTGACGTTCGCTAAATTATTTTAAACTTTTCTTCAAGAATAGTGTGCATTTGTATGTGACCGATTTTTTGGGGACATTCTACGTCAAAACCTGTAGTAAGAATTCGAACAATACCCGCAAGTACCCATATATGATTTAGGACTGCGTGGTTTTTTGCGTCAATTCGTTCAAGATAGTGGAGTAACTGAACGTTTTCATCGATATGCGTGACTGTCATTGCTCAAAAAATGATGAACGGAATCAAATAAAATGTTAGGAAGCAGCAGGGGGACAGATTTTGGGCTCAATAACACCAGAGGGTGGAGCAATCGAATGTTTTTTCCTTTCTTTTTTATTATCTGTGATTGATATACGTATCTCAAAAAGTAATACAGTAGACCCTCGTTTTCAGCGGGTTTATTTTACGCGGTTTCGATTATACGCGGTTGAAGATTTGACACCTTTATTTTATTTACGCAGATGAGTTTCGGTTTTACGCAGATGCGGCAATGCAAACAGGTAACATTTTCCTCTCTTTCAAAACCCAAGCTCCTAAAGATTGCAGATTACACTTAACTAACTGCATTTTGGCGTGCTAATAATCGAACTTGGGTCCTTGGAGACATTTTATGCTATTGGTTCCAGAGCTTTTTCCGTCAGAAGTAAAGTGATTAAACTCACACAGTTCAGAACTCACTGGAAGAAGAGCTTTTAGGAGTGACAAAGGAGGTCAAAACCAACGCGGATACCGACTCCGGTGACACACAACCAAAAACGCTCACATTGAAAATTTTCGAACCATCCGTAGACAATAGGAATGATCTTTCTGATTTGTTAGTGAAAGAAGATTCTATTATGGAAATGACGCAAGTGATCATGGATGAGTTAATGCTAAGCAAAGAATTGGAGGAAAAATTCTTAATGACTACCAAAAAACTATCATAGTCAGCTCTTCTTCATAAACAGAACACGAAATTAGTTTGTTTTCTTTATGCATATTGTACATAAAAATTGATATAAGTACACATTAAACTTATTATACAATTAGTCATCACTAGAATGAAGTATTTTTTTTTAATCTACGGAACCTAATTCCTATTTTGACACTAATATTAGGTCTCAATTTACGCGGTTTCGATTTACGCAGCATTTTCGTGGAACATAACCCCCGCGTAAAACGAGGGTCTACTGTACAAGGGTTAAGACAAAATTTGGTCTCAAGAAGTAATGCGAGGATTCAAACAAAAATGTAGTATACAAGTGAAATTAAACGAAAACAAGCCTTATTTTCGTTCTAAGTTGAGTTTCGTAATCGTTTACGTGAGTCAGTGTAATTAAATAAACAATGAAAAATATACTGAATTTATATATGAGAGGTTGAGCATGATATCAATAAAATCTAAATTAGCCGTGTATTCCTCTCATTTTTGTAGCACTTTAACTAGCGTGAGTGTTAAATAAAAACTGAGTTTGCATTCTTATATAATTTGCATAGTAAAAATTCACTAATTAAAACAGCAATTTTTTCTGAGAGAGAAAAACTTATTTGTTTATTATTATTATTATCAATATTCTTTTCTTTCTGAATTACCAAGCTATATTGAGCTGGAACTATTACTTTTTGAAACTCATTTTAAAAATAAGTCTAGGTCAAAATTGATCTGAATAATCTCATTGATATCAGTTATTTCACCCTACATTATGAAATTTTTTCTTTTCTATTTAAAATTGGAAAATGTGATTAGCTGACAAGCGCTACTTCGCATGCATGAAAGTATCCTCTTGAAAACCTTCAATAAAATAGCTGTTCTGAAATTGTCCCTTGATGTTCTATCGAATATATAAATTTCATGAATGTTGAGAATTGAAAATATTTGTCATCGCGTAGAGTCGTTTTCAAAAATCTGAGTGAAAGACACCTGTTTTAGCAGTTACGGGTTTCATTGATTTCAAAAGATTTGACGGTGAACATTTCGACGTAATTTCAGAATTTTACTCATAAGAGATGGGAGTTCCCACGGCAGTTTTGATCTTACTTTAACCAACGTATATCTCACTGAAAACGTAGTTTTTTTTTTTTTTTTTTTTTTTTTTTTTTTTTTTTTTACAGTTCTTAGGGTAATGTTGATAAATCTATGAGAAAATTAAATTTCATTAAGATACTTTTCTACTTTATTTCCACCCTGGCCCGTGATTTCGAATTTTTCCAGTGAAAGGGGAGAGGGAGGATAACGGGCGTATGTATAACCAATGCAAATTTCATAGGATTGCTTTAAAAACCACTCCCACTTGTATATAAAAAAATTCAAAGTCGAGGGCCATTCCGCCTGATCCCCTAAATGACTGACCTGTCGCTAACGTAATAATATGCTAGAGTGAAGGAGTTATTTGTTTTTACTTCATTACGCCAAAAAATACAAACCGATTATTCTCTTGCCATATTCAAATTGCGCCTCACTATTCTTTCATTCGCGTTTAGAACAGTTTAGTTTTACTTCCATACCAATTTTTTGTCTGAATCCTTGCGTTACATCTTGAGTATTTTTATTAATCAGATTAAACGAGAAAGAGAATTCCGTTGCAGCAGCCTTTCACATGTTTACGTTTGTAATAGTATACAGAAAAACGTATGTTTTTCCGAAAACTATTAATTTTCTGGAATTAATCTGATGTTTACGAATTAAGACAGGAGAAAACGTTTGGAATTTTTGAAGGAACTTACTTTGAAAGGCAATTAATATTCTTTCGCAACTTTTATGCTGGAAAGCATCGACGTACATTTAAATTTTTCGTACAAATTGAACTAGCGAATTTTAGGCCGGCGACATTTTGGACCGGCGACATTTTGGACCGGCGACATTTTGGACTGGCGACATTTTGGACTGGCGACATTTTGGACCGGCGACATTTTGTACTGGCGACATTTTGGACCGGCGACATTTTGGACTGGCGACATTTCGGGCCGGCGACATTGTGGACCGGCGACATTTTGGGCCGGCGACATTTTGGCCGCGACATTTTGGGCGTATACCCTTCCACACGGATCTTCCTTCCCAGGTGAACAAGAAATCAAGATGCACCGGCTTATTTGAAACAATTGGCTTTGGAAGTGTTGGAAGGACTTGAACGTAGTAAAACAACTTAACTACGTAAAGTTCCCCAGTTTTGGGAGGACTTTATGTAGTAACAACACATCTTCCAAAAATTTAAAAAAAAAAAATCATTATTTTTTCGTTTTTGAATAGTTCAGAAGAGCATGGGTAGATTTATGGGGAGGGGGGGGGGCAAAGGGAGAAATGCACCCCAGTTTTGGGAGAAGTTTATATAGTAACAACTTATCTTTCAAATTCTTATAACAAAAAAAAATCATGATTTTTTCTTTTTTGAATAGTTCAATTAAAATGAAGAGAATAGCGAATGTTCTTTTCTGAAAGGAGAAAAGAAAAAGAAAAAAACTGAACATCAAATACAAATAGTACAGCTGACACTGGGGTACTGAAAATTAGTCTAAATTCACTATTTTGGACTGAAAACCATTTGGGCAAGTATATGAATGAAAATATAGGCTAAACAAGCTATGCATTCAGCTGCAACACTTATAATAATTGAGGTTAGGGACCCTCCCTCCCCCCTCCCCAATTTGCACTAACAGAACAATCTACTCGTTACGACTTGTTTTCTCTCTTTTCAGAATGTTTATTTTCAATTTGTGTGATTTCAAAAACCATTATAAGGAAAGCGTCTGAATAAAAGAAAAAGTGAGGGAGATATATTTCCGGTACAAAAGTTTTGCACAACTCTTGTAAGATTGCATTATTACCTGATAAAATGTTTTTATAACTGTGTTTTTTTTTTTATTTTTCAAAGGAAAAAATTTGTATACATGAAACTAATAGTTAGAACTGTACTTCATGTGCTTGGAAAATTTTCGGTTTCTCTTGCTTTTTTTTTGAGAAAGAAAATTAAATACTGTCGCAAACTGAATAAACTTCAATTATCTGAACGTTCTGATTAATTGAATCTTTTTACTTAGAGGGAAAGTACCATTTTCCTTACTTTCTAAATACTGTTTAAAAATTTAGGTAAGTCATAATCATCTAAGTCTAAGTGAGACAGTTATTGTCAGTATTGAAATCTGAGTAATTCAGTCATAAGAAGTTTTGGAAAAATTTGATAAAAACCGATAAAAACCTTACACAGATTGGTAAAATCGTAAAAATCCATTAACTGTAAAAACTGATAAATTTTCGTTACAATTACAAAAAATCAAACAAAAATCTGCAGGTAAGAGTGAATTACATGCAGGGCTGGATTTGCCTTATAAGATAAACAAGCTATAACTTAGGGCCCCTGCTTTGAAGTGGGCCCCTAACTCCCAAAAAATTGTGATTCGTTATTTAAAAAAATGGAAAGTGCTTGAAAAACTAATTTCATTTTCAAGTACTTGAAAACCTTGAATATTTGGAAACGTGTGGCTACAAACCTTAAATTTAAAATTTTCTAACAAATTGTAGGGGGAGGAATGCCAAAATGTGTCAAATTTAGCTCCTTGCTACATCCTGCATCAAAAATGCAAAAATCACGATTTTTGCGTTTGTAACATACTAGCTGCGTTGCCCGGCTTTGCCCGGTTCTACTTGAAAATTAAAATTGTGTCAAGTGACGTATATTCAACAATCAGGCGTAAAAAATAAATTTAAAAAAAACATCATGATTTCCCTTCCAAACAATGACGGTAAATATTAAAATACTTTTAAGAAATAAAATCCAGAAAAATGGATTTAAAATGCGTAACCATGGAAACACAAAATAAAATAAGTTTAAGAAATTAAAATGCGAAAGAAAATGGTTCACAATTTGAATGGAATCGAGATTTCTGAAACTTGATTTAAAAAGGCTTGTAACTTTTTTTCCTTTCGAAATAAAAGCTTATTTTTTCGATTATAGGTTGAGTTAATTCTGGAGTAAAAAAGGTCGCTTTTTCCAATGATGTCAAAAAGAAAGTTGTGGGACAATTCCTTCACTTTTTATTGATTTATTTAATGAAGAAAGTAGTACCTAAATTTCAGCTAAGCCTAAAAAAAATCGAGCTAAAAACGCAAATAACTCCCGCCGTAATAAAGTTAGAGCATTGAAACAAATAGCGTAGAATGCGGAAAATTCTACCCTTTCGAACGATATGTAATAATAATATGTGCAAGTAATTTTTCACCCCCATATTCGGGATTTTATGTGAAAATTGGGCCTAAATTGGAATAAAAAAAGAACTATTCATCAAATTGTTTTCGAACTGGTCTGCAAACCTTCTCAGGACTTAAAGGAACAAACTGTTAAAATTTCAGCGCAATCGGCCGGATAGTTCTCGAGTTTTGCGAGTTCAAACACACAGACGCTTTTTGGAGACTTCATTTTATACTATGTAGAGAAGAGATTACTTGAAATAAATTTTTGTGACTCACATGCTTCATATCTTGCTATTTATTTAATCCCGAATGCAGAATTTCGGAAATTCTTTTGTATTGATTGCTTTTATCTTACTTTTACTGCATATTGTTAATCTGTTTAGCCCGGGAAAAAAAGTGATACATTACCCCTCTTCCTTTTCATTTTCTGCACTACTTATAATTTAAAAAAAGTTGTAATGAGAAATTTAAGTTTATTTTTCCTCTTAAACTTAAAATAGCCGTTTCTTACAAAGTTTGAACAATACTGTACAACTGTATAATCTACTACTAAATTTCAGAGACTGGAAAGTGCAAATTATTGATAGGTTCTAAAATCCCTGAAAAGAATTGGTGCAGTATAGCCTAACAGGGCTCTTGAGCCAAAAACCCAATCTAACCAACCAAACCTTGAAAATAATTAGACAAGTCTTTGAAACTCCTAAGCAAAGTGTGCTTCAATTTTATTTCTTATCAAGTGTATAAATTAAGAATTGTTCAAATGGGTAGTATGTTACTCTCTTGATATCTATTCTCTAAATCTGTGCACCATTTCTTTTAAAGTATTAACTTGCATCACAAAGCACTTTTAAAGCATAAAACTTTTTAAAAAAATATTTGCCTATTATTTCCAATCAACCCTTATAAAGATATCAAAATGCAGAATTTTATATCCATTTTATATAATTTCCTCCGGGGGAGTAACCCCCAGGCCCCCTAAAATTAGAGATATTCTATATCCCACTTAAATGGGAGACCTGCGTCACTCTCTTAATACCAGCCCCCTCTCTTTTAAGGTCAATTCAAAAAGGACAGCATGATTACACACAGTAATGAAAACAACACATAAAAAAGTAAAGAATGGTCTTATGCATCACAGAAAACAGACAGAAACGTGGGAGAGGGGGGGGGAGGGCAATTAAAAATGTTGCACCAAAAAAAAAAAAAAAAAAAATCCTACCCCCCCCCCCCCCCAGGAACTCAGTCCTAAATCTGCCTATGCCTCCTACCCATAATTGGTACCAGGCGAAGTGCCCGGGAGGTGCATTATTTCTCAAGTGTGGTAGGAGAGATCAGACGACCATCACTAGGCTCATTAGTGGACACCTAAAATCATTGACTTATTGCAGTGGAAAAAAGACTTTTCCAACCTGTGTGAAGTGTGCCGACCATCAGGCCACCCCTGAACATATACTGAATTGTCTGGGACTTTCAAGATTGGATCTTTTGGCAGATCCAATGTTGGTGTTGGATTTTTTGAAAGTGACAAATTTCATAGATCTGGTTTATCGCGGCTAAACACCAGAGATTTGCAACAACAACAACAGATCGAACTAAGATCGTTACTTTGTATGAACACACATCCATGACTCAAAGAGAATTGCCAAGGAGTGTAATGTGAGTTTGGGAGCTGTCAATAAAATTTTAAAGCAAAAAAGAGATACTGGGACGGTTGAGTGAACAGAAAAGGAAAATGTTGGAGAAAAAGGAAAACAACAGCAAGGAATGACACTTTTTTGATAAGGGAAGGAGATCTAGCACACGCTGGAGTTGTTGTTCACGATTCAACCATAAAAAAACGTCTTATTGAAGGTGTAAGAATATCAATTAGAGAGAGAGAGTGCGACCTCAAAAGAAGCAGTTACTGATTACTGACAGCTGCTATGATGAAAAAGCGATTTGCTTAGGGGGAAAAATATGTCAGCTGGACGGTTGACGACTAGAGGAAAGTTTTATTTTCAGATGAGAGCCATTTTTTGGTACAAGGGCAACGATCTCCTTATGTCAGAAGAAGTGTCAACGAAAAACTCACAGCAGTACATGTTGATCAAGCAGCTAAACATCCGTCAAAGAAGATGTTTTGGTGCTGTTTTTCTTATTAAGGTACCGGATGCCTTGTGCCAATCGAAGGTATGATGAACTCCTAAAAATATAGAGACTTGTTAAACCAGAGATTGAAAGTGAAACTCAAAAAAGTTGATGTAAGCAATGAAGCAATATTTCAGCAAAGAGTCGGCTTCGTGTCACATGTCCAAGATTATGTGGAAATTTTTCAAGGAGAAAAAAATTTCATGCTTAGAATGGCCAAGAAATTCACCAGATATTAATCCTATAGAAAATTTGTGGGCTATAGTGAAAGCTAGGCTTTGCAAAATTGACTGCACCTCACAAACAAAATTGATAGAAGCTGTTATCCAGATATGGTTTCAAGATCAGCAAATATCAGAAAACTGTAAGAAACTTGTTGATTCCATGCCAAAACGTGTTCAAGATATTATCAAGGTCAAGGGAGGACACATTTCATATTAAAATAATAAATATGTAATATTTTTTTGATTAAAGAAATATATAAACGATAAATGCGTTTTTTCATTTGTGTTCACATTAATTCGCACACTACTGTACTACTCATGTGGTTGCAGTTCCATGATTAACGACAAAGAAATAAGGCCATAGAACATTTAAAATGGTTTTAGTGTCGACATTCAAATGAGTCAAACAGAATTTTCTAATTGCATACTTACATCTGTATAGTAAAAAATACATCTGCCATCATATGATCCTACTATTGCAATTTTCCCATTTTGGCAAAAGCTTACTGCTGTAATGAGTTTCGTTTGCCCATCTAATTCATTCCATAAAGTCACCTTCTTGTCGGGTATATTCCAAAGTCTCAATTTTCCGTCTAAAGATCCACTCAGAAAATATCGATCATCCTATAAAAGATTTTATAGACTTTTATGAAAGCAAACTGGAATAATTCAATTTGAATTGTAGATATGTACAATAACTTAAATAAAAAATTTTCAAACATAAAAATTGGTCATTTACAGTTTGAAGTAAGGTATGATACATCAATGTCACATGCATACCCTGCTATCAATAAATTAATAAAAATTAAATTTGTCGAGCATTTGTGTTACAATGCTGGAACTGTTTTACTACTTCATGGAAGACGAAAAGTCATTTAATTTGTTTACCAAGTACTCCCCATGACATAATTTAGTCACTTGTAGTTGTTTTAGCTGTATGTTGTAGAGTTCAATAACATGTAAATGACATTAATTTGAACATAATGCCATGAATCCATTATTTTTGAGTTACATGATGAAAAATGATTTTAGCTTTTAGTTGAATATACTTTGAAAGCATGCTTAACAATATTCTGTAGTTATTTAAATAGATAGAACAATCAGAAATAGTCATGTAGGAATGTTTCAATAAAGCATAATCATGCCTAACAGTGCACTGAAATTCAGTTTATTACTGGCTGGAAAAGTAAGCAGAATTAGTTTTGGAAGTTATACTCCTTTTGGCACAATGAGAGTGAAATTCTAACAAGGACAACCAATAAATTTTCCCAACTACAGTAACATAATTGAAGGGTTTGGAAGATGAAGGGGCTATGTTACATTTTTCTAAAAAACAATCTAATTTAACCAATGAAATAGTTATATCATAGCTGCCAACTGCTCCGTTTCTCCCGGAGTTTCTCCGATTTTTATTGCGTACTCCGAAAATCCGATTTTTTAAAAAAAACTCCGTTTTTTTGACTTTGCTTGTACACTTTTCGATTTTTGAGGAAAAAGAAGAGATTTCCCTATCCTCGAAGGCAGGAATTGTGCGCAAACTCAACAAAAGAGAAGACAATTTGATGCTTTGGAAGCTTAGTGTCAGGATAAACACTGAGGGGGAGCGCCGATTGGAGATCGTCGTTTTTTCATCGAGCATTTCAGCTACGTGTAAAACGTAGCCGCCATGTTTGGTCATTCACAAGATGGAAGTTAGCAGACGATACTTAAGCGCGTTCGTTTTCAAAGACAAAGCAGAATTGGGTGTTTCTTTTAACTGCAAACTAATGAAAATAAGCAAAATGTGCTGCAAAATTTTTTTTTTTTTTTTTGGTTATTTTAAATAATTTTATTGAGAAATATGAAAACAGTTATACCATTTAAAATTTCATTTTATCCTTATTGCTTTGGACACGAATGTGCTAAAAATTCGCAATTAAATTGTAGTTTCATGGGGATTTTTTATTTTTGAATTATTTTCATGCTATAAATTCAAAATTTTATATCTGAATTTTTGACTTAGTCGCCATATTTGGTCATTTGCGAGATTTTAGTACACAAGACTCTTAAGTGGCCAAGTTTTCAAAATCGGAATTAGATGTTTATTGCAATGCAAACTATTAAAAATAATGCAAAATGGGCTGTTTTTTTTCCCCCCGGAAAATTCTAAATTTTTTTCTTGAAAAATGCAAAATTTTTTCTTCAGAATATTATTTTATCCTCATTGGTTTAGACTAATGTGCTAAAAACTCGCTATTTCGTCTAAATTTTAGTTTTTTAAGGGTCATTAATTATTTATAATTGTTTTTCATGCTATAAATTCAAAATTTTATATCTGAATTTTCGAATTAGTCGCCATATTTGGTCATTTGCGAGATTTTAGTACACAAGACTCTTAAGTGGCCAAGTTTTCATAATTGGAATTAGTTGTTTATTGGAATGCAAACTATTGAAAATAATGCAAAATAGGCTTTTTTTTTCGGAAAATTCTAAATTTTTTTCTTGAAAAATGCAAAATTTTTTCTTCAGAATATTATTCTATCCTCATTGGTTTAGACTCTAATGTGCTAAAAACTCGCTATTTCGTCTAAATTTTAGTTTTTTTTAAGGATCATTAATTATTTATAATTACTTTTAATGCAACAAACTCAAAAATCTATTGTCTTGACTTTTTTGCGTTGTTGCCATGTTTTGTCATTTGCAACATGAAGTAGACAAGACTATTAATAGCCTAAGTTCCCGAAAACAGAATTAGTTGTTTGTCTCAATACAAACTATTAAAAATAACAGAAGGCAAAAAGTTATGTTTTTTTTAAAAATAATTTTCTTGAAGGGGAAATTTTATCTATTTTTTTTTTTTTTTTAAAGGGAAGTTGTAAAAACTGCCTCCCCCTCTTCAGTTTGTATTTCAAAACTTAATGACATTGGTGGCCACTAAGTTTTTGGAGTCGAGTGCCACTGGTCACTTTCAAAATTTCAGAGTCTTGACCTTTACTATGAAGTTGCTTTACTTCCAAGTATAAGAAATAATTGTTTTTTTTTAATCTTCAATATGTTCTTATGCATGTAGGATAAGTATAAAAGCATATTTTTAAAAAGGATTGCAGTTTTATTAAATCAAACAGTAATCATGTTTTTTTTAAACTTTTCAATATGTATCTATGTAATGTTGCTTTTTTAATGTAAAATAATTTTGTTTTAAACTTGTTTGTAGTTTTGTTGAAAATCTAACATGAAAATTTAGAAAAGCATTTTATAAGTGCTTAGAATTTATGGAAACTTATGGTACAGAAGGAAGGTTTTGCGCAGGCCACGATTTCATGCTCCTATTTTAGCCCTCAGTGCTCCTATTTTTTCCCTTAAGTGCTCCTATTTTTTGTATCTTGAGGTTGGCAGCTATGTTATATGCAGAACTGTTATGTAACAATATCTGAATATTTCAATACAGCTAGAAACAAAGATATGAAGAAGATGAAGGGGCTATGCAACATTTTCCTGCTAAAGCCATAAAGGATGAAAGGGTTATGTACCCTTAACCTCTTCTTCTAGTGGAGCTTGAACTAATCATATTAACATAACCCCATTCATAGTAACATACCCCCTTCATGCATTCAGCAGGTGGGAGTTATGATAGGTTTGAAATATATTTGCAGCACTTTTTTCTTTTAAATTCAACTGATTCTAAAAATTTCAAGTACTAGTCATTGAAAATTCAAATATTTCAAGTTATATGGGTCATTTTCTGCAGAAAATGTAACTTTTGAATGCAAATATTTTTCAATTTTGAAACCTTTTTTTTCTTCATTCTTACATGAAACTGTTACCTACTAGAAGTAATCATAAACAACGGCCCAGCTAAGATTCAATTATTTTACTCATAAATAAGAAAAATGAATGCCTTGTTCACGGAAATTAAAAGAAAAAAAACTTTTAATGTTTAAAAATCAAGGCCCATTTAATATCAAAGTAGTATTTTTGTTAAATGTACAAACACAATGAGCTATTTTAATGATTAGTGGGAATTTAATATTAAGCTCTTTTAATTAAAGTAAGGCTCAGTTAGTAATTATCTTTTTAGTTAAAATGCGTGTTAAAAATAGCATTTAGCAAATTTGAGAATGTACTGGCAATTTATAATACTGGTAGAATGCCTAAGATTGACGTATCCATTATTTGTTTTTACCTCAGAAATAATGACATTCATAAGGTCTGTCACAGAGGTGAGGAATTTGCCGTTAATATAGGCCTAATGGATAAATCTTTCATGGAAATATTTTAATTCTTTGTTACTACAATCTGCACATGTTAAGCACATGGAAACATGTTCACTTCTTTTTTTACATTAAATTACATCCCTGAAATTCAAGTTCATGGAGGTGAAAAGTCAGAATAACCACACTAAGTTTTTAAAGCAAAATCTAGCTTCTTGTTTTTCGACAAAAATTTCACAACTTCTTTATGGCTGAAAATTAATAAGGGTATCATGTACCTTGTATCATGGAAAATAAAATTTGTCATTACTGCCATGTGTTAATGAGGAATGGCCTTTTGTGTTTAGGTAACGGAGGAGAGAATTTATTGTGTGACATGCAGGGTTTGAAAATATCATGATATTTTCAAAAATATCGAATATTTTGATACATATCGGAAATTTTGATATATATCTGATATTTTCAATCAGCACAAACTAAAGTCAAAATAGTAAATGAATCCTTAAATCACTCTATTTTCTTATATTATTATTACAATATGTAGACTTAAAGTTAAGGCTTCTTTCATTATTTACATCTAATATTCCATTTAACATTTTAATCAATTTTAATGCATTTAATTTAGCATTAGCTGTTTTACTCATTTTTCTTCTTTTAACTACTTTTACACAGTTTTATTACACTGAAGAAAAAAAATATGTATTAGTTGGTGCACAGTCGTAAGACATTTTCTTTTTTTCCAACCAACATTTAATATTTAACTAGGCACTTTTAATATGAATTAAAATTGTAGCATTACTAATATTTTTATAAATATAAAATAAAAAGGAATATTCTATTAATTTTTTATATTAATGATGTATTAATATGTCATAAAAATATAGTACATATATTTTTGGTTATTTTTAATACTAAACAATATTACCACGACTAACAATTTTTATACTGAAAATAACGTAGTTGAAAAAATTAATATCGAAAATATCATACATCATGATATTTTCATAATAAATATTGGATATATATCGTGATATATATCTGAAAAAAGAAAGCACAAAAAACTAAGAAAACAAGAAAAAAGGAAGAAAAAAAACTAAATCATACATATTTTAAAATGTAGCATATGTTTTTAAACAAGAAAAAATATCCTTTTAAATAAAACAAATCACAACAAAATACGTTCTACCTTTCCTGAAATAATGTACTTTAAAAATTTTGGCGAAAATCCCAAGTGAGAAATCATGATAGGACCGCCATCTTTGGTGGCCTGTATCTCAGCCCAGAAATTTTTTTGGGCAAAAAAAAAGTATTTCTTAATTTTTTATGAATTTTAAAATACGTTAAATTCAAAAAAAATCCGAGACCATCAATTTATAGCCTTTGTTGAATTGACATGGGTTCTACCATAAGGAAAAAGGGAGTGTTGTCATTTGAAAATTTTGAGATTCTATCCCTGTAACCGCAGCCAGGAGATCACTGCATTGTTTAAAATCATTCATCTCAAACACATTCCTTCAAATAACCTTATGTAAAATTTTGGATTGATAGGTTCAGCAAATACGCCGCCAGGACTCCGTATATAGGGAAAGTTACTTTTGGACACCCCGTATAAACTATTAAACATTTTTAATGTAAGGGTTATTTAACAGTAATGTTATAATATTTAGGCATTATTCCGGCAGATATGCTCACTAGATTCGAGTCGGAGGTAACGTTTGGGTCCTGCGGCCAATTACATGATGGTAACGTCATATTTGCTTATAGTGGCAGCTATGAATGTGGGGAGAAATTAAGGAGATATCGCTAAGTTGGCGTAATTTTTGGTATCTTATTTTTGGCACCAAATTTGGCGAGAAATTGCTAAATGTCGCCAAACCTGGCAAATTTTTTTATTAAATAGGTCATCGCTGGCAGAGTATAAAAGTTTATGCGACTGTTGATATTTTTAACTATTGCAATTAATTGATTTTGCAGATTATCCGCGAAATTCACCTATCCGCAGTTACCATGTCACCCTATTCTGCAGATAATTGGGAGTTTACTGTACTTACACTGATCACTCATAATATCAATGCATTATTTTTAGTAGTATGTTTTAATATTTTAGCATTATGCGAGCCGTCTAGGGTGGCTAGATTCTCCACATGAGGTGCCTTCGGCGTCTCATCATGGGTGCAAATTTGGTGATGTGGTCAAGACGGAAAATATTTTCAGCCCCCCCCCCCCCCGCCCGCATGCGGGCTTAAGGAAAAATTTGTATGTATAAATGTTGTAGATTTTAACAATGCCAGTTTTGGAATCTTTGATTTAAATTTTAAGCCTTAAAATTGTAATATTGCCGCTTTGGTAAAGTTCAGGGAAAGGAGGGGTTCAGGGACTGTTACATCAATTATTTCAAACTGATAGTCCCAAAATTACAATGTTGGGCAACCTTCAAAAAATATTAGAGAAAGAGGGGGGAAGGGGGAGCTATGGGCTTTCCCCAAAAGTGAAGATTTAAAATCGAAATTATAATTTAAATTTCTACTCAAGTCTACTCAAAGTAGCGCCAACAAACTAGAAAAGAAGGAACGATGGGGGAAGGCTAAGGCCGACTAATGATAACGAACTGTCACCATTCCCCCACACAGTCTTCATTTGAAATAGAATTCTTTTATAAGATAGCAGGTGGTAAAATTAGCAATAAAAAATCGCTTCAGTGAAGTAAATATATTTTTTAAACAAAGTACCCTTTCCAACATTCATTAATTTAAAAAAAATAGGGGAACTAAAACCTAACCCTAGGCAGGGTTCCTGAATCACATCCCTCTTAAGGCACTCAAATATAGCCTAAAGTGGAGCTTTAAATATTTCAGCATCAAAGAATTTTCGGAAGAGAACTCCCGAACCCTTTCCTCTGAGTTCACCACAAATGTTCTAAATTTCAATTTTTAAGGCTTCAGTTTCTAAATTATTTTGTAGGAATAGTACACCTTTTACCTATAAACATGACTTATGACTGCCTAAAAATTTTAATACTTTAATTTTGGAAACTTTTTGAAAGAATCTTCCTACACCCTTCCCCCTTAAGTCATCTAAAGATAGCCCAAAACAAAGCTCTTAAAATTTCAGAAACTAAAATATTTCGGGCTGGGGGCGCGGAATACCCCCCCTTCTCTCATTGTGTTTACTAAACGCAGTGTAAGTTTTTGTTTAAGATTTATTTTTTTATTGAGAGAGCAATTCCCTTCCACACATCACCAAAGGCAATCCAAAGTTTTAAGACTTCAATTTCGAAAATGTTTCGAGAAAGACCCCTGAATTCCCTAACTCTTAACTCAGTCAAAAATAGCCAAAATAGCATTTCAATACTTCGGGGAGAAAGACCCCCCCCCCCGAACTCTTTCCTCTAAGTTCACTAAATTTTCCTTAAATTTGCGGTTTCCCCTTTTCATCACCGAAGATTTAAGAATTTAAATTCTAAAACGTATTGAGAGAAAGCCTTCGAATTCCCTCTTCTTAAGTCTTCTAAAGATTACCTAAAGCTGAGTTCTGAATACTTCAGCTTTGAATATTTTTTGGGAAAGGAGAACCCCGAACCCCAAGACAGACTAAAGTTGTGCTTTTAAGACTCCAGTTTCGGAATTTCGCCTAAAGAGAGCCCCCTCCCTCCCTCTTGACATTGCCAAAGACAGCCGAAAAGTTTTAAGACTTCAATTACAAACACTTTTCGGGAGAGGGTCGCAAATGCCCTTTAACTTAGGTCATTTAAGTATAGCTTCAAATAGTTTTTAATACATCAGCTACAAAACATTTTCATGTTAGATCACCAAAACCATCTCTTATAAATTCACCAAAGATTGCCTAAATTAGTGTTTTTAAGGCTCCAATCTTCAATTTTTTTTAAACCTCCCCCTCCCCACTTTTACATCGTTAAAGACAGCCTAAAACTTTTTGACTTTTAAAAGTTTGCAGAGGAGAAATATCGAACCACTCCTAGCTGCAAAAATATTTTCAATTCAGTTTTTCGATATTTTATACTGTAACCCATGAGTACCCCCCCCCCCCCCCTTAGATTGTCCAAGATATCAACGTTTTAAGACCTCAGTATCGTGGGATAATTTGCGGACAGATTACCCTCTTTGCAAGAGCAGCGTTTTTTCGCAAACTCGTTCTGCCGTTATTTTTCTCCTTTCCTTTCTCCCCCCCACCCATATTTCCATTCTAGAGAGTGTTAGATTCAATGACATTAGAATTTAGTGATTCCTCAAGTCTTTGTCAAAAATGCCATTGGTGTTTCCAACCAGCTTGAAATCCCCCCCCCCCCGATTATTTTCAAAATTCCCATTTTCATTAAAATCTTCAAAATCCTTGATAGTTTCTGTTTTACCTGGTATGTGGATGCCCTTTGCTGTGGCGAAAATATTTCATCTTGTCAGCAATTACTCTCAATAGGTGATGCAGATTCAACTCTTTAGACATTTTAAGAGTGTACATAATTTTCATTTATGCGTGTAAAGTTTGCAAAAAGAAAAAAAAAACCCCGCAAATGAAAAAAACAAAAGGATGATCGGAAATAGCATGAGAAAAGGATAAATTTTCAATTAGAGCCGATTGCTTCGAAAAATCAGGGAGATTAGTGAGCAACTCCTCGGTCTGCAATGCAGTGAGTTGGAAATAACAAAGCTATACCTAAAAAAATGTCACACGGCGCGAGTCGAAAAGCCACTCCTCCAAAGGTACGTTGCAAACAAAACAAGCACATGGCGGAAAACCGAGAGAATGTCGATGTAAATTCGTGTTTATGGAACGGACCAGTAATATTAAAGCATATTTTTCAAACTCACTTTTTCATTATTCATTAAAAACTAAAAGAAAGTCATTGAATTTCTTTCTGTCCCGACCTCCGTCTAGGAAATTTTGTCAATACGGAAATCCCTTCTGAGACGGAAGGTCTTGCACCCATGCGTCTCACATATCAATGACATCATATGAGTTTGTAGTCTATCGGCAAAGCAAAAAATTGAAGATATAATATAAAGTTGCCACCATTTTTTGGTGACTTAGTTTTGGTGCCAAATGTCATGAAGTTTTCACAACATTTTAACCTATTAGACATCACTCTCGTGTAACCATCATCAAAGTCACGTGACATCTGTGATGACGTCATCCACATAACAACCAATCAGGGGTGACCTTTAAGGGAACATAAGTACATACAGGGATGAATCTGGTCTGATTTCAACAGTGTAGATTTCAGATTTTACAGTTTTTAAAAAGTGATCAACTACTGGAAGTGAGTGGTCAACTACTGGCGAAATCTTTTTTTTGAGCAATCACGATTGCTTATTGTTCTCACTTGACCGTTTTTGGCGTCCGAGCCTTTTTCAGCTTGGACCAGGCCTGCAGCACCACCGTCCACCGGCGGCGGCGCGGCTGGTCCTGAGCACTGTCCCCCGAAATCCACTTATGCTGGGCGGTGTCCATGTCCCACACACACGAATGCCTACACACACACGAACGCCTACACACACACACGAATGCCTACACAGACACACACACACACGAATGCCTACACAGACACACACACACACGAACACCTACACACGCACGTACACAACACTCACTCACACACATGCATACATACACTTACGCACCCACGCACCCGGACACATGCGCCTACACAAACACACACGCTCGTGATTGCGAAAAACATAATTTGAATTCAAGATGCCAAAAATTCAAATTAATTTTTTTTTTAACTTCTATTCGAAATAGCTTGAAAAATAGTAAGTAGAACAGAAAAATGATTAGTAACTGTTGATCCTGATATTTTTATAAATGCATAGAAAAATTTGAAATTTTTTTCCAGTATTTTTTCCTGTGAAATTAAATAGAACTTGTAGAAATTTACACTAAATGGTCAACTACTGGCAAATTACCCTAGCTGATTGTTTTCAAAATTAACAAAATTACTACTTGGATATTAAATTGGTCTCAATTTTTAAATATTAAAAGTATTTTTCTGTTTTTTTATTTCTGTGAACAAGTCATTTTTAAATTTTTTTAATTTATGAGTATCTAAAACACTATGCTAAAAGAAAAAGTATCGACACATGAAAAATGTTGCAACTTTGCAAACATATGTATATTTACTCAAAAAAAAAAAAAAAAAAAATAAATAAATAAATAAATAAATAAATTTACTTCAACGAATAATTTTTTTTAATCAAATGATATTTCTTAATAATTTTTTTTATTAAATAAAAAATTAATGGTTTAAAGAATAAGTTATAAAATGTACATCATATGTATAGTTAGTAGGAAAAAAAAATAACTGAAAGAAGAAAACAGATGTTGTATATTTTAAAAAGCTGGGGTGAAGGTATAACTAAGGGTCAAGTAACTATTGATCAGCAAGTGGCTAATCAATCGGCGCATTCCTAGATCATATTACATAAAAAATAAATAAATAAATAAATAATAAAAAATAAAGGAAAAAAAAAGGCAGCTATAAATCTCACTGTGACATCCACAAAGGCAAAGTTTCACAGTTTTCACCATGTTTGCTCCTCAAAGAAACAGAACACTGTTATACTATACTTGCTTGCAACTTATGTTGACTATGATATCACAACGGGCGAAAGAAAAAACGAGTTAACAGATAAAACGTCACACTTACTAGCGAATAAGATGAGTTCGCCACCTGTCTATCAGCTGTCATTGGCTGGCGCGTTTGATTCTAGTGGATAAAACACTCCATGCTGCTTCGCTGGTAAAATTGAAAATATTAAACGATTGACAGAAATTGTGATAAAAAAATGTAACGTATGTGGAGGTTTAACTAACTAATTCGATTTCTAAAGCAAAGAGCGTAATTTCCCCCCGGATATTGGACAAAGCGCTAGGAACTATTTCCTTTGCTTGGCCGCAGCTCATTTCTCCATAGTCAAGTAAGCTTGCAATCGAGTATAGAAACAGAACTTTTTGAAAATGTATAACATAATGTTATTTATAACAGGGGTGCCCCCATAAGAACAAGGGCACACCCCCTAAATATTGTGAAGAACCCACCAAAAAAGTGAAAAATATCCCTAATAACCCCCTTAAAAATTTCAACACCGTCTGCGCCATAACCCCCTAGGTGGGCACCCCTGTTTATAATGTTTTGCTAAATTTACTTTCATACTGGATATTGTATTTTCTTCTCTCAAGAAAGCAGGCTAGAGGACCCCCCCCCCCCAAACACAAGGAATACTCACTCTAGGATGAAAAGCAATAGCAGTAACAAAATCAATGTGTTGGAAACAGCAAAGGCACTCCTTCCGAGAAATATGCCACAATCTTACTGTTTTATCCATAGATGAAGACAGTATAAAGTAGTTCTGAAAAAATAACATACTTTAAAAACATAGAACAAAACTTTTAAAAGCATGACATAGTTGTGTGGGACAATTTTAAAATCTTAATAATAAAATTCTTCTGTGCAGATGTTTGTCACCATAAGGCTTTTAAATGGCTGAACCAATTTTGATCAAATTTTCTGTGTGTAATTAAGTTGTGGCAAGCATGGCTTCGAAGCGTGATGGATCCAATCGGAAACCTTTTTGTTAATTAATTTAAACATTAGATGGTTATATCTCCCAAATGATTAATATTTATTTTAACCTATTGTTGAGCGAGAACTGAAATAAATATTTAACCTGTTGCCAAAGGACAATAAGAGAAATAGCCCCTGAGGTCAAGGGCGCACCCCCCACAATATCGCAGAGTACCCCAAAAATGAGATAAATACCCCTTAGAACACCCCCCTAAAAATGTCAATGCCGCAGTCTGCGCCATGAGCCCCTCCCTCTCTAGGTGGGCACTTCTGTCAGAAGTCAACTATACTGAGAGGTTCATTCGATTATCAAATCGGTCGAAAAATACACTACTCGAGTGATTGACATCTCGAGAACTCAACATCTCGTGAAGTTCAAAGCTAGAACTCAAGCAGTTGATCGCTCAGGAACTTGAAAAGTGATAATTGAGAACTAGAGAAGTGATAATCGAGAGCTCGAGATACGATAATTGAGATCTCGTGGTAATTGAGTTCTCGAATGATCTCGAATAATTGAGTGATTCGATTATGAGAACTCGATTATGCTCATCACTAGTACGAACCCTGCAGTATAACTTCAATTTAACGATACCGGATTTAACAATTTCCTCAATTTAATGATACATTTCACTGGCACAGATTTGACTACATTAAATGTCGTTACCTTTGACCACGATACATCAAGCAATTCAGCTGTGTGCCCTTTGTACCTGCAAAAGGGTTTGGAGACAAATGGACCTTTATTGTCCTCACTGTCCTCCTAAATGAGCAAATAAAAACAAAATCATGAGATATTGCAAAATATAACTGTTCATCAGTTTTGTGAGATAATGATTTACAGAATTGATTCACTGAAAATCTACAAACAACACAAAGTGTTGTGTAGGCATAATTTAGTAATCAACAATGTTATTGTGAAACTGAGCAAAAAAAATGTGGGTGAACTACATTTTTACCTTTCTAAATTTTTGCCTAATTTAATGTCATGTTTGAGAATTTTTGCACATGTGTTTGTAGCATTCACTGAAGAAGAAATAAGAGCATATCTGTGTTTGTTCAGTGCTATCAGCCATCTACATATTACCTTTTATGTTTACTGCTTGAGGCAAAAGTAATAGCTAGTTAGAAAAAATGCTGCACTCGTTGGGGCAGTTTCAAGCCTCAGAACATGTACTCTTATTCCAAAACAATTATCTACTATCTACCCTTATGTCTAAATATTTCAATTTATTTGCTTTCCTTGCATGAGAAACAAGGATTTTTAATTGGTTATTGCCGGAAAAAAAAATCATGCTGACTAGGTAAGGTTAATTAGTTATTGGATTGTTTTGTGCCATGAACAAGTTGTGCCGTGAACATTTTTATACACAGTAGGTTTTTTAGGTTGAGTTTGTATGTTTAGTAGACAACTTGTTAGCCTAAAACTGTTTGAAACAGCTTTTAGCTTCTGATTTTATGCAGTTAAATAAGCATTTTAAATTTATATTCCATGAAGTTTTTCAAATGCCCTTTCCCCTTATACAGTAAACTCCCGATTATCCGCGGAATTGGGTGGCACAAGTGCCGCGGATAATAAAAATCGCGGATAACCGCAAAAAGACTAAAATGGGGGACAAATCAGGTAAAAATTGTCCTATCTCAAATTTTTAACTGTATTGATGCATAACACTTTCCGCAAACAGTGAAAATATATATAGAGGACAGTACAAATGTTTTGTATTTTTGCACAACCGAACTTAACATCAATAACAAACAAGTGTATGTACGATGAAGAACACAAAAAAAAAAAAAAATAATAATAAAATTAAATCAAATCAATCAATCAAGCAAAAACAACTTAGTGTAAATTTGCAATTTTTCAAAAAAAAAAAAAAAACAGCCACTCGTATTCGCTTTTTACTGCGAAAATACATGTTCGTGATTGTTGATTGATTCGCGGATAATCCGCCCCGCGGATAAACCGCTCGCGGATAATCGGAAGTCTACTGTAACTGTTATTTACACATTTCATCCCATTGGTGATAAGTGACTAGTTTGAATGGGATTAGTTTGAGTGATGATTAGTTTGAGTGGGTATTTCTATCATTGGGAGAGAAGAAATAAATAAACAAAGCTGATAAATAGGTGAAATTTCAAATTTAGAGGCCTCTGGGCATATATTTTTTTGAGAATATATATAAAGCGTATAAGCTTGTTTTTCTTCTCCTTAAAACCTTAAAAAAAAAACAAAAAAAATGACGGATGAGCACAGAAAGACTGATATATACTTATGAATCTTGAGTAACAGTTGTTACTGCTAACCAAGAAACTGCACGACTTCAGTAATCATGAAAAAAGTTCAAAATGGTCGCATTCAAAAGAGCATATTTAGACATATTTCTGACCCATGAACTGTGTGCCCTCGTCCTCTCGTTTTCGAGATATGGGGTCTTGAAGTCTTCCGAAATCTCAAGAAAAGTCGCTAAATTTGAAGACTTGGCAAGAAATTCAAAACACTGCTCTATTTCATCATCTGCATCTTACAAGGCATCTCATTTCCATTTTGGGTCATCTGCAAACCATGTCAAAGATGTTTTACTTTAACACTTTACTTGTGTGGGTTAAATTAAAGAATCGCCATCAAGTCTATGAAGTGGAAGTAGAAAGCTTTATTCAGAGGAACAACAACTTTACAATGAAATTTAACGTAAATTTTAGAATTTCATTCGTGATAATACATTTCAAGTGTGTTAAGTGTTAACTCTTATTAATGAAATATGTTGTATTTTGTAAAAATATGGGTGAATTACTGTAAATACACTCCTGTTTGTGAAAATTGCAACACCATGAAGGAAGCATCATAGGTGAAAGAAATTTAATGCACAGTTGAGTGGTAATGGTACAAATAAATGATTACATTTTCAAACCAAACAAACAATAAAAAGAGATAGAAATTAGTATTTTGTGTGGCCACCACACGCCGCAATAAGATCTGCTACATGACTCAACATGGAGTGAAACAAAGTTTGAATATCTGTCGGCAGAAGAATATTCCATATTGTTCGTATGCTCAACCAAAGTTTGTCTGTCGAAGCAACAGGACGAGGATCACCAGCGAGACGCCGCCCATCGAAATCCCACACATGTTCAATCGGTGACATATCTGGGGAATATGCAGGCCAAGGAAGAAGCTGTACCTGCTGCGAATCAAGGTAGGATTTGAGTCCTGGCGACATGTGGACAGGCATTATCCTGCTGGAATACAGCGCCTGGCAATTCTTGCAGGAAAGTAATAGCTTGGGGCTGTAAAACTTTATGTATCGGGTACTGTTCAAATTGCCCGCAATTGGTGATTGTCCACGACATGCTATGGCACCAAAGACCATAACTCCGGGTGTTCGTCTACTGTGGCGTCCAATAATGCACCCAGGAATGTGCCGTTCACCGGCATAGGGCCTGACACGAATTTGGCCATTATGGTGCCACAAATTGAAGCGGGATTCGTCAGAAAAGATGACCTGCTGCCAATCAGCACGCCAGCTCCTATGCACATTGGCCCATTGCAGGCGGCAAGGGTTTTGCGTGAGAGGAATCCTGTATAAAGGAATCTGTTATGTACAGAATATCAAACGCCATTAGCGAAGATATTTGACATATTCTAATACTGTCTAACACTAAGCAGAGTGAATATTACACATTACAAGGAAAGATACTTCTGCTATAAAAAGCTTTTATTTAAAAGTCTAAAATAGTTGGTAAGTTAAAGAAATTACAATGTACGTTGCAAAACAGGATGAACATTTAACTTCATACCTGTAAGGTGAATATTCTAAATAACACACACTATTCGGACATGAGCACCATGTTACGAGACAGCCACACACCAAATACCACACAAACCCTCTGTGATCTTCTTATATCCCACAGAAGAAACACAGTTGATGCCCACTCATGGCGCCATCTACCGGACAGTGAGACAAACAATGAGAAAATTGATACGTATATATTTATGATGACAATAGAGGGTTGTTTAAATGGCAAGACCAATCATGTCTGAATATATTATACAACAGAATCCTTGCGCACAGCCCACGCTGCAGCAGACATCTCCGAATTGATGAAGCACACAATGAAACATCTGTAGCTGTTGACCACTGTGCTGCCAATCGTCTAGAAGAAGCTGTGTAGTCTGTCAGCGCCATATGCACCAGGTATCTGTCATTGGGAGCTGACGTCACACTTCGGGGTAAACTCCCGGATTTTCGAGCTGTCCGACACTCGTCTGTCCACTACTTCCAAACATGCATGATTGTGCTGCTGTTACGCTGGCCACGAGCGGCTACTGCATGATAAGACAATCCAGCTTCACGAAGGTTGACGATTCTGCCAGGGGCGCCGACTTGCAAAAATCATTGGGGGGGGGGGGTTTAGGGGGTTATGTAATCCCATGGAGGTCCCCCCCCAAATAAAGGTCGATTTTTGTGCCTTGAAAATGCCAATTTACATATTTTCTGGTGTGTATAATTTAAAAAACAAACAGTATGTGGCATGGCATTTTCAAAGTAAAACAATCCAAAAATTGGTATACAAATTTTTCTGGTTCAACTAGATCATGTCACTAAGAGACATTTTTTTGTTCTATTTTATGGGGAGTCATGCAGTGCCGTAGCTAGGCATGGAAAAGGTAGGGCGCTTGACTTGCATTAAAGGGCGCTGGCAGAGACGCCGACTTAAAAATATCGGGGGAAAGGGGGCATGCCGCAGGAAATTTTCTAAA
Source organism: Uloborus diversus (assembly GCF_026930045.1). Taxonomy (NCBI): domain Eukaryota; kingdom Metazoa; phylum Arthropoda; class Arachnida; order Araneae; family Uloboridae; genus Uloborus; species Uloborus diversus. The sequence goes on along the minus strand of NC_072731.1, from coordinate 87,445,873 downwards.
TTTGAGATGAAAAATAGTGAGTTTTAAAGTTTTTTTAAAATCATATAATCAACATTAGAACCACGAAAACTCGACAAGCCCGACACATATTTTTTGGCTTCGAAAAACGGAAGAAATAAATACAAGCACACACAGTATTTTTGTAAAAAGGAAATTTAATTTACGCATGCTTTTTAAGACCAGTTGTATTTACATTAGTGATATCAGCTAACATATTCAAGTGTAAACGCAGTCTCTCAATGTCTAGGTCATTTTTGAAAAACTCGGTTGATTTTTCAAAATGTTCTCTTCTCTTTCACCTCTGTTTAATAAAAGCAAGCACTCTTGTTCAACTGCAATGACCTGTGTGCGTTTAGTTGATGTAAATCGCCCAATAATGCAAAATTGCACCATTTTACAAACCTCAATGTATATTGCCTTGTAGTACAGTCAACTCCCGTCTTACGCGAGGGATGCATTCCAAGACCTCTCGCATAGATCAAATTTTCGCGTTGTGGAAAAGGGTATGTGTAAAATTTTTTATAAACGTACCCAATTATTTTAGACACTTGTAAACACCCCCTCAAACTGTTAAAAACCATCTCTTAACTAACTGTACATTACTGTCTCTTACATAAAGAACTGAATGTTTACTTGTATTTAAAAAAAACGTTTTATTCAACATAAAATACTGCTACGATGTACAAAATCAATGATTAATGGGAAAGAAAGAAAAAATAAACCGGTATACGGTAGACACAGTATATAGTAAGAATTGCAAATGCATCTTTAGTTGTACTGTACAGTCGATCAATTTATGATATTCGTACACAATACATGAGCAGTTTCCATTTTCATAAATTTTTGCAAGACACTACTCGGTGAATTTTTACGGATTTCCTTTTCTTGACTTGTAATCATATGTACGGAAGAATCATTCATACCTAATTACCCAGTATGGGAAGATACTGAAAAGGATCAAAACAACAAGAACCTCCAGCCAATCAGAAACAAGGACGGACCTTCAGCTGAATCCTCAGCAGCCAATCCCCGAGCAGGAAAAGGAGAGCCTAAGCTCCAATCAGGAAGCGATGAAGACAGACGTTCACCAGCCAATCCCAGTCCAGAACCAAGAGGACCCATGCCCTATAAATGTTGACAGCACTTCGACACTTGCATCAGTTGCCAAGAAGTGTCTTCCCTGGAAGTTACGAACTCGGAACCACTGAGGATGGCTGCCGCAGATGCAGCCGAAACGTTTGGAGAATATACACTCAGACCACGGCACAACAGCCCGGAATCCTTTCATAATATATAATATAAATTTATGAGTTTAGAAAGCATAATGTAACTTATAATTTTCTTGATTTATTGGGGGGGGGGGGGGCTCTGCCCCCTCAAAATATTTTTCAGGGGGCTCGGGCCCCCTCAAGCCCCATGGAGTCGGCGCCACTGGATTCTGCCCCATTCAAACTCTAAAATTTGCTCAAATTTAGCTTTCTTTCATCAAAGAGGCATAGTAAAGATTCAGTTAACGTTTCCTTTAGCATATAAAACCCGATAATCATTCACTCCTGGCTACAGCCGTCTATTTGTATTCATTTTAATCCGCGGTTTAAAGACTTAATATAGTCGACGTTCGTTATAACAACCCCTGCCGTCCAATCAAAACCTGACACTACAGCTAAACGTGGCTATAACGTAAATGCAGAGCATATTGCATGTTATTTATTCCTTTTTAAAAATTAATGAATAACTGGAATAACTTTTACATGTTATCTTTTAATCAAACTACAATCAAAAAAGGAAAAACTGTTTCGGTGACAGCGTTCCCACCCCTAACCATACTACTTTTGCAAGTACATGTAAACAGTCCGTACCATGATCCCCCCCCCCCAATAGCTACCCCTGAGTGAAGAATTTACTTAAAACATCTTCCACACACTTTGTCCCCAAATGACCAAAAATGGCAATGAGATGACTTGTCAGATGCAGATGTTGAATTTGCGCTGTACATTCCATTTCTGAACGAAATTCGCTAAGTTTGGCGACCTTACTTAAAATTTCGGCAAACATTAAGACCTCATATTTCGATAACTTGGTCACGAGCGCACATAATTGTTGTACCACAAACATTTTAAGATGCTCTTCCAAATGCTACCAGTTTTGATTTTTTTTTGAATTTCCTTGATCATGTGGTTTCCTGGTAAGAATTAAAATGATTAACTTTGTGAATGAAAGACATGAAGAAAATCAATGTAAGAAAAATAACAATAAAATTACAAACATGTGCTTGAGAGTTCCGAGGAATATTTTTATAAATGCGAAGATGTGAGCTTTGGGATTAAAATCCCCCCAAATAAAATTTATTCTCAGATAAAACATACAAAGCTCATCTACTATAATCTTCTACTCAAAGTTAGTTTTATTTTGGAGACGGGCTCTTTTGAAACCCAATGCACATTACTGCAATTTTATTGCTAGTAGTAAATGTTTTTAAAAATAAAAATCATGATCAGTAATTGCCCAATTATCAACAGTGTATTATATGGTAATCAGCCAATTAGATAATAGGCACATCCCTATCAGACTTAGAAAAAAAAAAAAAAATACACACTGTGTAAATACCTAAATAATTTGCCTTGAATCCTCAATCAACTATATTCAATGCATTGCTAGATATCTCATTCACAATAAGAATAATCTATACGATTATTATGTTTGCATTTTTTATTTATTTATTTATTATTTTTATTTTTATTTATTTTATTTTTTGAATTACGCCCACCATCGTTCTTTCAAACATAAGGTGTCTTGCTGTCCAGTATAACAATGAAGTGGCTTCGAAGGGTGTTAGGGTCTGGAAGTCATCACAAATATGAATATCATGAAAAGAGGAGCAACTATAAAGATGCTCCCCTGTCATTGGAAAAGTCCCCTCACAGAGCACACAGAGAGGTGAATCTGCCAGGTTGATTTTATGTAAATGGGCCTGTAGATAGTCATGTCCAGTAATGGTTCGGAAAGAGGCAACTCCCAGGGCTCTGGGAAGGAGAGAAAGGCGCATACGTTGTTCATCATCCAGAAGGCAAGCCCAGGGCTTTCCGTCAGCTTTGTTTCTCAGGGCAGAGACTGTAGCATGTTGGATTTTGCTCGCGAGAAGTCGCTTAGCGTTTCTAAGTGGAACCGGGCGAGAAGGTGGATGCAGGGACGCAGCCTCTTTAGCTAAGATGTCCGCTCGTTCTTTTCCATAGATGCCACAATGGCCTGGGATCCACTGGAAGACCACCTCTCTTCCGGAACGCAAAAGAGAGTCAATGGATTTTTTAGACTCAAGCTCAAGTTCTGAAGGATATAGATTGTAATCAGTAATGGTCTGAATCGCAGCCTGAGAATCAACAAAGAGAACAATATTTTGTTCAGCTGGTTCTCCAATAGATCTGATAGCTGGTTCTCCAATAGATCTGATGGCCATAAAAATTGCGTTCATTTCTCCATCGAAGTTATCCGCCCAAGTGTCGAGAGGCTCCTGAAGACTAAAATGTTTGGAGTAGGCACTGGCACTTGCTCTACCAGCTGAAGGAGTGGCCGATCCGTGAGTATATAAACCTAAACCAATCCTGATCAGGGTACCTCTCGTGTATTGTGGCCAAAGCAATGGAGTACATCTCAGTCTGATGAGAATCTGATTTCTTGACAGGCTGTACCAGATCATTATGTTTACATAAATACAAAACATTTTTATTAACAAGTATTACAACAATATATTAAAAACTCACGGCTATATCTTCATTATCTAGGCAAACATCTGGTTGACATGGAATGGGTGAAGTTTTACCTGCAGGAAAAAAATGTAATGCAATGATAAAATATTGTATTATTTAATCTGTTTTGTAAAAATGAATACAGCAAAAGAAAATACTTAAAACAAGTAAATAAATATTACTGAGCTGGAAAAAAAACCCACATTAAATCATTAAGGAGATACATTTTTAAGGAGTTACAAGATTTATATTTCACTTGTTTATAACAACATTTTGTCATATTTTTTTACTGAAGGAAGGGATTTAATGAGGAAAATCAGCTTCAAAATAAATGAAGCATTTCATCTTTTTTCACTCAAAATGATTAAGAAAAGTTTATCAATGAATGAAAGATGGCAGAAAGCAAAACTATTAATTTATTGAAAAAAAAAATGAACAAGGAGCCAACATTATTTCCACCACTAGATATTCACATTGTGCTCTTAAGATAGTTGATTGGGTTCTCTTGAGTTTTATGCCACAAGAACCTTTAGGGCTATTCCAGGAAAAAGTCAACACTTTGTCCCGCAGATGAAGGTACAGTCGACTCCCGTGACAATGCGATTCGACTTACGCGAAATGGCTATAACACAAATTTTTCTCGAACTAACGAATTTTAGAGCCAACGTGAATTTTTCCCCCACAACACGAATTTTTGGAAAGAAGTATCAGCTTCGTTACTGGCTACTAAATATTGAGTTCATGAACATTATTACATCTCTTTAAGCATCACTGACAGCCAAAGTTTCCACACCTAACTAGTCTAATGCATCAAAAAACCACAAAGCTCTTTTCCTTTACTTATTTTTTCATTCTAAATATAAAAGTTGATGAAATATAATGGCACCTTAGTGTCACCTTCATCTAAAGTTTGTGAAGATGGGGAAAAAGGAGAAAGTTTCTGATAAAATATTTTAGAAAAGACTAAGATTTTCGATATGCTTGATCAACTACAAAACGTCGACGGTAGCACGACAATAAGTATGGGTGAATCTTCCATACGTACAATTAAAAGTCAAAACAAAAAGATATCGTTAAAAGTTCAGAAATTAGTTTCAATGTTGAAGCTTGCAGAGCAGTCTAGCAAAGTAAATATTACGAAAATGGAAGCTGCTCTTGTATTGTGGATTAAAAAAAGAGATCAGGAAGAGGAGATGTTGCCACAAATTAAAACGTTATAAAAGAAAAGGCGAAGTCACCGTATTTAAAAATGTATCAGATAAGAATAAAATGATCTGATCATGAAGCATAAATCATCACTATCTAAATTTTTTAGCTCTTAAATATTGTTACTGTATCTACTGTACTATTATAGTGCATCATTTAAATTTTACTACCTGCTGTACTTACCATGTTGTTTTATTTATGTCTTTCATTCCCATTGGTCATTCATTTTGTGCACCTTAAGTATTTCATGTTGAATAACAGTTTTTTTAATTTTTTTAAATACATTAAAAGTTCAGTTTTTTCATGCAAGAAACTAGTGTATGGTTAAGGAATGCTTTAGAGCAGTTTGAGGGGTTTTTACAAGTGTCTAAAAGTATTTGGTATGCTTTAAAAAATTTGTATGCATATATTTTTCCACAAAGCGAAATTTCGACTTACACGAGGTGTCTTGGAACACATCCCTTGCGTAAGTCGGGACTCGACTGTACATATATTTTGTTGCAAAGTAATAATTATAAAAAGTAATGATGAAATTTTTTGCTTACGAAATCACACATAAGTTTGTAATTTGTTAAGCAGAAAAAATTTTTTCATCAATACTTTTAAGTATTATTTTTAATGAAATATATGTGGCGGCATGTGCGGGATAAAATGGCCATTTTCCGCGGAATGGCCCTCAACAGGTTTAACAGCACCAAACATCTGTTATAGTTTACAAAATGTAAAAAAAAGAGAGGGGGGGGGGGGCTGGGGTAGGGGCGTGAGAGGGATGTCAGACATCTTTAACAGAAGAAAACTTACCAAAGGAGACATAAAACTAATTTCAAAATGAATAAAATTCTTTGGAAAAGAATGAACTTCAAGATAATTTTGAAAGACAACAAAAAAGAAATGAACCAAAAGCATCAAAACAAACACTGAATGAAAAATGGAAAGCCAAGGTCCTCGTACAAAGCATTTTTATTGACAAGTGGAGGAATGGAGCAATTTTTATTGACAAGTAGGTAGGAAAAGAATGAGAATAACCTGGGATGGGGGAAAAAAAAAAAACGTTAAATGTAAAAAAAAGTTATTCTCATATTTTGACTAGCATTCTTGTACCTGGCATTGCTCGGGTAATGGAATTGGCAGGGGATAACAGTGCTTACTTCACCCAGTTACGAAAATCCCCTACAATAGTTACATATTACCTACATTTTTTCTAATTTTGGGAGCGTCCAGGGGCCCCTGGACTCCTTATATATGTCCTTGTCCTTAACCTTAACCGATCCTTTACTGTCACTAACAATCCTTTTAAAGTATTGATTTTCTTTACCAGAGCAATACGGGGTACAGGAATGCTAGTATATATATATGTTATCATTTACTTTTACGATGAGAAATAAAACTTAAATGCTTTATGTATTTTATCTGTGATGATGTTCTTAAAAACTTCATTTCCAGTTTTGAAAAAGTGAAAGCCAGAAACATTGTTATTTGACTTGAGAAAAGCCTCCAAGAGTCACGTGAGAAACAAAAACAATATAAATTTTAAAATTTGCTGTCGACCTAATGTTGAGATGAAGTACTGAATAATGATTTGAATGGAGGAAAGCCTTGAAAATAAGGGATTTAAATTTCAATTATAATTAAATTTTGCAGAAATTAAGGGGTTTTAATTAATTTCTTCCAAACTAATTGATATTACAAAAAATCCTTTCATAGTGGATACTTTCGTAATCATGTGGACATGCCTGCCAAATTTAAAGTCTGAGGTATCAGCAGTATTGGCTGTACGTTGATATATACATGTATACTAGCTGACCAGGAGACCTTGTTCTGTCACATAAACTATTTCTAGGATTCAAAAACTTTGTTGGATAATCTACAGCTCTTTCAGAATCGCAAACTGTATCGATCAATTTTTACGATACCTAGTCGTCAGATCGTATCTCGAAGTTTATAAATCGTCAACCTCCACATTTTTTGCTAATATGGCTCTTTCTGCCAGCCAAGCATGATGCATGTATTGTGTGCGTACATCGCTGGCAACGAGAACATTTTCTCAAATCAATGATGGTGCTGAAATTAGTGAGCAATTTTATGCATTCAAAATTTTCATCGACAGCAAATTTTCATTTGTCGATATCTGACAATGGGAACGACAATTTGTCAGCAAATGGATCTTGTAGCAATTGATGGACCTTTTACACATACGATACAGTGAAGAGGAGATTTTAATGTAGAATGTAGGAAATGTTTGTCTGAAATCACATTAAGAGAGTAACAGAGTGCCTCGTTACCTTTTGATGTACACTGCGTCTGGGCTATTTTGAATATTCAGTGGCAGCTTAAATGCTGAATGAGCTGTTCTGCATCCATCCAGTAAAGTTACTGCAATGCCAAATGATGCAACAGATAATGCTATGTCATCATTAGATCATATTTTGGCAAGAAGTTTCACATGGTGCATCCCCCCTCCCCTACCCCAAAAAAATGTACCTTGACTCGTCGAAACTGCCAGACGTCTAATCGGAATGTCCCTATCCAGTATTTTTTTTTTTTTGACACTTTCTTTTTCAAAATTGGGAATCAAAAAATACCTTCACCCCAAAAGCTCACCCTTCCATTCTTTAATCACGAATTTTCCAATGATCAAAGTACCCCTGCAAAAGAATCAAAGAGCGAAATTGAAAATTATTGCAAAAGCCTTGCTTAAATTATTCAAACATTTTATTTGTTAATAAATAGCAGATGGCAACAAATAACAATTTTAAATCTTTGAGAGTTTTCACAATGTGTTGCCAAAGCGTCGCGTCATTTTGACACTTGGTAGCCAAAAAAATTCTAGATAGAGACACACCAAGTAGCTATTGATATGATTTATACATTAGGACCTATTCAAACCTGCCAAATACACATAAAAAATTTCATAAAAAATGGCCGAGCCGTTTCGGAGGAGTTCAAACACAAACACCGTCACATGACAGTAAAGAATCAAAGAGCGAAATTGAAAACCATTGCAAAAGCTTTGCTTAAATTAGTTTCAAACACTTTATTTGTTTCAAATAGAAAATGACAATAAATAACATTTAAAATCATTGAGAGTTTTCGAAACGCAATCTAGTGGAGCCATGTTCCGATATTTTGCCGGAGCGTCATGAAAATAATTCTAAAAAGGGACTTTCTAATTACCTAGCGATATGAAATATACTTTATGTCCTATTCTCATACCTAACAAATGCACATAAAAAATTTCATAAAAAATTGGTTGAGCTGTTTCAAAGGAGTTCAATTACTAACACTGTGACAGGAGATTTTTATACTATATATATATACTAGCCGCCTTCGGCAACCAGCTGTTAGCCTTCTTACGCCATTCGCCTTTCTGTGCAAGCAACCACCTACGGCGGCTGTTAGGCTAACTTGTCATTTACTTTTTTACTTCACATTTGCCGCCTTCGGCGGCTGTTTAAATAATTTTGGCAGCAGTATTAATAAATCCATCTCTATCTTTTTTTTGAGCAATTCACATTTTTACGGCTGCTATTTACCTTTACGATCTATCTCTAAATTTTCTTATGCATCTCTATTTATTTTAAACCCCCCCCCCCCGCCCATTTCCTAATAAAAACAAAGATCACTCAAAAAAACACTTTTTTTTATTTAAGTAGAGCAAAAAAAAAAGCTCAAATTCCCCGTAGTGTGCAAAACGTAGCGTTTGACAAAGATAAAAAAATCTCGCTGTTTTTATTGAATTAAATGCGCACAACTATGAAATGTAACGTAATATAGATACAGCAAAAGGTCCAGCTTGGGGAGGGGGGGGGGGAGAAATAAATGCAATCAGGGGTAGAAGTGATCGACTTGTCACATATAGGACATTTTCCACAAAAAATATAGGACAAATATAGGACACATTATATGAATAGTTTCGCTATGAAAAAAGAAATAATACATACATATTATTTATTTATTCTTATCAATGATTTTGTTTTAAAAAAAACCTTCAAACAAAATTATAACTTACACCTGAAATGACTTTCCTGTAGTTAAAAGAATAATTTTTGAAAAAAGTGTACTTTGTAGACAAAAAAAAGAAAAAGAACAAAGGGAAATTTATTGATAATTAACACAGCAACTCACAATTTTTGCAGGGATAGAAGTGTCACAAACATAGCTTATATAAATAAATAAAAACCGTCTTTGTGTTGAGAACTAACAGGAAATAACCAATGCTTTGTAGCACAAACATACATATATTTTGTTCTATAAAATTCCACAAAAAGAAAAGATTGCAAAAAGACTATTATAACATTCCGATCAGAAAATGCACTGAACACAAAAATATACTCGCGAAAACAAAAACCAAAAAAAAAAAAAAAAACACGAAAACAAAATCAAAAAAACCACACTGGAAAACAAAACAAACTGCTGTTGCCAAACGCAAAATTCTAAAACCGACTTCAGAATTCGTTCTCGAAACTGCACCCACTACAGTGACGTCATATTGCTGTGACCAATGAGAGAAGATGCCTGTTGCAGGATTTAGTGAGTTGTGTTTTTTAATTTGAAACTCGTTTGCACGCGTACTTTCGACGAAAAATCCGAAGTCAGATAGTTTATTTACTGTTGTTTTAAGAAATAAATTGGATAAAAAAACAGGAATATAGGAAATATAGGACATTTTCCAAAAATATAGGAAATATAGGACGATTTTCATACTTTTTTTGAAAATATAGGAAATATAGGATATACAGGACCACTTCGACCCCTGTGCAATCCCTAAATAAAACAAAATAAGAAAAGAAAAAAAGCAAGCGCTGCCAGAAAAACACGTGGTCATCACGTCATAAAATGTAGAAGTAAGCTATATAGTAAAAAAAAAAAGATTAATGCTTGCGATTAAGATTCTATGGTAAATATCGAATCGAAATCCAAGTAGTGACATCACAGGCATAAAAGATTGAAGAACGCTTTCTTCGACCGATGCTCGAAAAGACATGATGTGTTCAGCATTAAAAGAATTGTAAAAAAAAAAAAAAAAACTATTGCGTGTTTTTAAGAATTTTTTTCTTTTGAAGAGGGCGAAATGTTTTAACTATTACCAACTTAAATTTTAGAAATGAGGCTTTGATACTTCTCGTAGGATGATATCAGAAAAACATAAAACCCTGGAAAAATGCAAATTAAAGGTTTTTTCAAAAATTCATAAAAAATACAAAAACTGCTCTATCTTCAAAATTCTTTCATTCATCATATTTAAAATTAAATTTCCTACACTATAGTACAAAAAATATTTGTGTGATGCGATTGGTTCGGGGTCTGTGAGGTAAAACGTACTAAAAAGTGTAAAAAAACACATAAAACATTAAATAACTTTTTTCTAATTAAAATATCAAAAATCGAAGCCCGAGGTGCACATCTTCGGAAAAAATAGCACCGGTATACCAAATTTCATCTTTCTAGGCCTTACCGTTTTCCCGAGAAGCGCGCCACACACACACACACAAACATCTTATTTTATTATATGTATAGATATGTTATCTCAGGACATTGATTTTTATATGTATAGATTAACAACTATTTAGGCTTTGCCTTTTATACTGGAAGGACATGCGCCTAAAATCTCTATTTGAAAGAAAATATTTTAGAAAGGAAAGTCTGTAAATAAATGTTAGCTTCTAGTACAAATTGAACTCATCACTGTTAATGCTAGCATAATTACCTTTGAATGGGCAAATGTTATGTAAACTACACCCAGGATGAAGATTCCAACTTTCTCTGATAAAAAAATACATTAGTTAAACATGCAAAAAAGTCCCCTCCCAAGAGAAAATTCAAATTTGTTAAAAGCAAAACTCGAGTTGCGAAAGAAATTTCTGAAATTAGCATATGAGTAAAGAAGAGTCAAAGATATAAATATGCCATGAATCAATGGCAATTATATACTGATTTCCAATCAACACAATGTTAACAAACATCATAAAGAAACTGGGAGGGAAAAGAGCCCCAATGAAAGGAAAGGATGAAAACTACTAGAATCAAATCTCAGAAAAACAGAAAAATACCAAAAAGAACATAATACCACTAAAATACTTTTCAAATAAAGTAGACCCTCGTTTTACGCGGGGTTAAATTCCACGGAAATGCTGGGTAAATCAAAACCGCATAAATTGAGACTTAATAATAGTGTTAAAATAGGGGTTAGGTTCCATAGATACAAAAAATATTTCATTCTAGTGATGACTAATTTTTTATATGTTTAATGTGTACTTATATTGATATATATGCACAACATGCATAAAAAAAAACCAAATTAATTTTGTGTTTATAAAAATAAGCTGGCTATGATAGTATTTTGGCAGCCATTACGAATTTTTCTCTGTAAATCTTTGCAGAGCATTAACGCTTAACGCATCTATTATCACTTGTACCATTTCCATGGTAGAATCTTCCTTCACTAACAAATCAGAAATTATTAGCAGTAATCAAGGTGTGGGGCTCAAAATTTTCAATGAGAACGTTTTTGGTTGTGTGTCACCAACATCGGTATCCTCGTTGGTTTTGGCTGCCTTCGTCACTCCCAAAAGCCTTCCAGTGAGTTTTTGAACTGTGTGAGTTTAGTAACTTTACTTCTGGAAAGAGCTTTGGAACGAATTACATAAAATGTCTCCAGTAGCCCAAGCTCGATTATTAGCACGTCAAAATACAGTTGATTATCCTTAATCTTCAATTTTTAGGAGTATGGATATTGAAAGAGGAGAAAATTTTATCTGTTTGCATTGCCGCATCCACATAAAACCGAAACTCATCCGCATAAAATAAAATAAAGGTGTCAAACCTTAAACCGCGTAAAACGAGGGTCTACTGTATATACAAAAATCTAAAACATAATGAAATCAGTAGAACAAACCTTCTTTGTTGAATTTTTGCCTCATATCATTAAAATATTCAAATGCATCCTTGAGTACCCAAATACGGAGGTCGTGGTCTTGCCCAGCAGTTGCCTGAAAAGATCGATACAGTTATTCAAAGAAAACCAGAATTACTATTCAGTTTAGGGATGCACGAATTAATCGCCAATAATTGTTAATCGGCCCTAACTAGCCATTCTGCCATTTATTTATAACTGGCTTATTATCAGATTAATAAGCCAAACACTTTTTAAAATTAAAATTACTTTTAAGTATGAATAGAACTAGAAAATATACTGAGTGATTAAGCAGTAAGTTATCACTCTCTTAAGCCAGGGCTAAAACATAACTACAAGTAATATACCAACTCTTACTGGTGAGCTAGATTTACATTAGCTACCATTTTGTTGGCACTCTCGGCTTCAATGAGATGACATCTGCCATCATCTCAATTATTTATTCCAGACTGATGAGTCCAAAACAAATATGAAACTGCAACAAGTGGATGGCCTAATGGAGCTGCCGGTAAAGTGCATGTATGCTGAATGAGTTCAGAAATAGTATATAAATGCAATTTTTTGCAACAAAAGGAAAAAGTCAGAAAAATTAATAAAAATGGTAATACAATAAACTCTTGTTAAATCATTCTTTAAAAAAAAAATAAATAATAATCGGTTTTATGCATATCTTTTTCAAAAAGTAGGAGGTTGTGAGACGGTTACCTAAAATGTGTATCTTCCCCAAAAATGTAAGGAAGTACTCAGATTCAAACTTTTTTTTTGTTATTCAGTGACTGTATTAACTTAATGCATACAATTACAGTGGTGGATATAATTATAAGACACCTATCTAATTTGACAAATAGTGAAAAAAAAAAGACCCAAAGCTTAAAAAAGTTTATCAAATATGTCAAAAACATAAAATTTATCCTATTATCAGTTGTAAATACTTTACAGAAATGATATTTTTATAGATTTTAATAAAGATTTTTTTAAATACCTTGGACAAAATTATAAGACATCCTAATATTTTAATTAAAACACTTGCTTTTTTGCAAAAATAAGGTGCAATATGCAAATTTTCTGCACTCTGTTATGACGCCAACAGTTAATTAATGCAGACGATAACCGTAAAATACTTTGTGTTTAAGAATACGTGATTTTAAATATGCTTTTATTTTTTAATTTATTGTAGATAGCTATGATTATGAAGAAATCAATTTACAAGAATTTATTCTTGGTTATTTGTAATTAATAATGTCTGAACTATTTATTTGATAATTTATACCAAGGCCCACTTACACATTGAACTTTATAGTAGTTACAGATTTTCAAACAATATTTTCTTATAGAAATCTCTACCTGTGAGGAAATGAAATTACAAGATTTTACTCTTAATTATTTAATTAATTACGAAGAAATTAGGTACAAATATGAATATTAAATACTCCACAACAATTAATTCATAAAATCTTCATGACTTTCCTAAAATAAGATTGCTTTTCTTACAAATACAGTAAACTCCCGATTATCCGCGGAATTGGGTGGCACAAGTGCCGCGGATAATAAAAATCGCGGATAACCGCAAAAAAACTAAAATGGGGGACAAATCAGGTAAAAATTGTCCTATCTCAAATTCTTAACTGTATTGATGCATGACACTTTCTGCAAACAGTGAAAATATATATAGAGTACAGTACAAATGTTTTGTATTTTTGCACAACCGAACTTAACATCAATAACAAGCAAGTGTATGTACGATGAAGAACGCACAAAAAAAAAAAAAAAAATAATAATAATAAAATTAAATCAAATCAATCAATCAAGCAAAAACAACTGAGTGTAAATGTACAATTTTAAAAATAAAAAAAAAAAAAAAACAGCCACTGGTATTCGCTTTTTACTGCGAAAATACATGTTCGTGATTGTTGATTGATTCGCAGATAATCCGCCCCGTGGATAAACCGCTCGCGGATAATCGGGAGTCTACTGTAGTGTTCAAACCAAAAAACCTGATTTAAACAAAAAAAAAAGTTTTTTTGTTTTTTAACAACCCTGATTGTGTTGACCACTGTATTTCGTAAAAAAGGTTCGTGTCTCATAATTCTGTCCATTATGTTTTTAAGTGTTTTCATTAAACTGTGTGAAAATATCATTATTGTAAAATAATTATATATGACAACAGAATAAATTGATATTTTTTGTGTATTTGATGAAACATTTTTAAGCTCTGAATATTTTCCTTCACTATCTGTCAAATTAGATAGGTGTGTTATAATTAAGTCTACCACTGTATAACATACACTTTATAATTTTCATTTAAAACCACAGCCTTTTTTCAATTCACTAAAACTTTTAGGCAAAATTTGATGAGATCATACATTATAATGTATGTATGTGATCAAAATCGGCCTAGTTACAGTGAAATACAAGTATAAAAATTGCTTTCTTTCAATGTTTAGTGTGTGACTAAAGGGGGGGGGGGCAATAAGAGTTTGTGCTCAGTGTCTTCAAGTCAAGCTGGGTTCTGACAGGACAGGAAATAATATATTTTATGCTGCATTATTTAAGACATTAAACTGCACCTTTGATAATTTCTATGCATAAACAAATTATGGCAATTAATAAAGAATTCTCAGCTTTGTCAATTTGAAAAATCCAGAATTTTAGATTAAACCCAGAAAAATTTCCCCTCTAAGTTTAAAGCAACCTCATTTTGAAAAAAATGAAGACTGCACAGGGTATTTTTTTTTTCTTTTATATTAAAATGTTTTGGCATAAAAAATGATCAAAGGCACAAAATAAAGAGAATTTTGCCTGCTTTCCTAATATAAACAATATTAAACTTACAATCTGATAACAAATGCTAATGGATCATAAAAATATATGCACAAGAGGAACAAAATTCTAAATTTATGAATTTATATATGTAACACATTACCAAGAGACGTCCACAAGATGAGAACTTCATTGTCCAAATTGCCCCCTATAAAATATGATAAATTGTTTATTTCTAAACACTACCCCCAACAGAAGAATAACACAAACCAAAATACCAAAGAGGTATTACACAAAGAAAAAGAAGTAAAAAGAACTCACAAAAAGGGAAAACATAAACATTGAAAATTTAAAACTAAGCAGAATACTAGTACTTATTTAATGTCAATTAATTTTAACATTCATTCACAGCTCAAATTTCAATATAGTATTTAAAAAGATTTACGGTTAGTTGGAATAAATGGAAACATGGGGGTACATGGAAACAAACTGCATACAGTAAAAACACTTATTTTCGCAAGCTGTAACTTTCGTGAAAATGAAGGTATGAGAGATTTTGCAAGCAGAAAATTTCATGAATTTTATATAAACAGAACAGAAAGTGAAAATAAATGTTTTTTTTCGCACGGTTTAAATTTTTGGATTACGATGGGCTTGTGAAAATTGTAAAAAAATTAAAGCCTTGAGAAAATAAGTGCTTTTACAATAACCAGACTTGTGATGAACCTTCAAACTAAACTGTTTGGGAATGATGATTGTGATATAGTAATTACATATATTTGCATCGATTCATGTTTTGTTTCTATGTTCTGCGTTTTCTGATTTTCAAAAATTTAATGCCGTCATCTGAGCAGGGTTCATACTCTATTTGGATGAAAAAAATCCATGACTTTTCCAAGACTTTTTCATGACTTCAATGAAAATTTCCAAGACCTCGTTACACGAAGAGAATAGCACTATTTAATCTCAAACTTGGTAATATTTGGAAATGGCATTAGCAAAATGTCTATATGAATGCCACAGCCTCATTGAAGCACTTACTCGTAATGGAAAAAATATAAGTGCACACTTAAAAAACTATTCTTATTTGTCTTCAACATATAAATTTTCGTAAAGTAAAAATGCAGTGAAACAAATATGGTGATGCTTATTTTTTTTTTAAAAACAGGCAGAATGATATTGAATGGGACAAAGGTTGAATGAGTCATCACTAAGTTTTAATAAATTTGCTTCAAAAGTTTCCTTTTAGTGTCAACAGTGCCTTTAATCATCCATGTAACTTGACAGTATTTGGGTTCTTTAAAGTAAAGCCACATAGTTTAGTTCTTTATGTTTCTAAACTAGATCTTTTTTGAAAAAAACATTCAGTAATGAATCAATCTTCTGCTTCAAAAGTATATTTGTTTTGTTTACAAATTTGCATATTTTCAAATGTATATAAATTAATAGGTTCAGAAATTCCAGAACAGTTGTAATTCCCGACATTGAACGTAGTAGTGGGTCGCATGGATTAGTTTTGCGTGCCGTATGTTGGGCACTACTGTTTTAGAGCATTAGAATTCCTCTTTTTCTGTATTCTATCGCCTGACTTATAGATCTTTATTTTCTAAAACATTCAACAAATTAAGATAAACTCTGATAAATTTAATAATAAAGTCCTTACGAGTGATGGAAGCGAGCTTGCATGCAATTGAATTGCTTTTTTTTTTGAGTGGGCGTGGCGAAACTAAGAACGTGAAATTTTGCTACTACAGAATATGAAACATAAGAAGAGTTGAAAATAACAAAAAATTCAAAATAAGTGATGTCCAGGCAGTAAAATCACATCGCAAACTAGTATGTTGTGGCCATCACGAAACTTTCTTCTATATTTTTCTTTTTTTTTTCTGATCCCTCCCCATGCTTGACAAGGAAGCAATATTCCCAACAAAAACAAAATTACACATGCAAAACCTTGACGACCATCCCAATATCTGAATTATTGCAAGAGCAAAGCAAAGAGCGAAAATTGAAAGTTATTTTAAAAGCCTTGCTTGAATTAATTACAAATATTTTATTTGTTAACAAACGCAAGATGGCAACAGTTAAAAATTTTAAATCATTGAGATAATATTTCCTATCATTTCCATACAATTAAAATCACGAGAAATACGCAGACGACAATCTATTACGATTTATCTTTCTTATTGTTGCATTAATAAAGCTATTTTTATTCGCAAAAAAAAAAAAAAATCAACACCTCTTGGAGCGATTGGCGTCAAAATTGAACCAAAGCCTGTTTACATATGGATTCACATATATTCCAAATTTCAACCACAACGTAGCATTACTTCTTGAGATAGGGCACTCACAATGGAAAAAAAGAACGGGCGATTGCGCTACCCCCTTTTTAGCTGTTGACACCAAAATAAAATCAGCTCTTATACCCACTAAGGACTACTTGCCGATAAATTTTTCTTTCATTCTGTTCATTATTTCTTGAGATACAGCAGTCACAATTGACGACAAAAAACGTTCTATAGCTCAACTCCCGTTTGAGTTATTGACACCAAAATTGAATCAGCACCTGTTCCTGTTAATGGCAACATATGGACCAAATTTTGTTTGATTCCGCCAATTACTTCCTGAGGAATAGCAACCACGCGTAACTCAAAAAACGTCCCATTGCTCCACCCCCCTTGTAGGAATTCGCGCCAAAAACCAATGGGCACAAGTTCACATAGGGGCACATATGTGTACCAAATTTCGTTCGATTTCATGCGGTAGTTTTTGCTGTAGAGCGGCCACAAAAAACTGGTCACACACAGACGTGACACACACACATACACACATACATATACACACACATACATACACACACACAGACAGACAGACATTTTCCAAAAATAGTCGAAATGGACTCAGCACACCTCAAAACGTTCGAATCCGTCAAAATTCGAAATTCGAAAATTTGCACGAATCCAATACTTTCTTCTATATATTAGATATAGAAGAAAGTAACTAGTATGTTGTGGCCATCACGAAACTTTCTTCTATATTTTTCCTTTTTCTGATCCCTCCTCATGCTTGACGAGGAAGCAATATTCCTAACAAAAACAAAATTACACATGCAAAAACTTGACGACCATCCCAATGTCTGAATTATTGTAAAAACAAAACAAAGAGCGAAAATTGAAAGTTACTTTAAAAGCCTTACTTCAATTAATTACAAATATTTTATTTATTAACAAACATAAGATGGCAACAGTTAAAAATTTTAAATCATTGAGATAATATTTCCGATCATTTCCATACAATTAAAATCACGAGAAATACGCAGACGACAATCTATTACGATTTATCTTTCTTATTGTTGCATTAATAAAACTATTTTTATTCGCAAAAAAAAAAAAAAAAATCAACACCTCTTGGAGCGATTGGAGTCAAAATTGAACCAAAGCTTGTTTACGTATGGATTCACATATATTCCAAATTTCAACCAGAACGTAGCATTACTTCTTGAGATAGGGCACTCACAATGGAAAAAAAGAACGGGCGATTGCGCTACCCCCCTTTTAGCTGTTGACACCAAAATAAAATCAGCTCTTATACCCACTAAGGGCTACTTGTCAAAAAATTTTTGTTTGATTCCATTCGTTATTTCTTGAGATACAGCAGTCACAATTGACGATAAAAAACGTTCTATAACTCAATCCCCGTTTGAGCTATTGACACCAAAATTGAATCAGCACCTGCTCCTGTTAGGGGCAACATATGGACCAAATTTTGTTTGATTCCGCCAGTTACTTCCTGAGGAATAGCAAGCACGCGTAACTCAAAAAACGTCCCATTGCTCCACCCCCCTTGGAGGAATTCGCGCCAAAAACTAATGGGCACAAGTTCACATAGGGGCACATATGTGTACCAAATTTCGGTCAATTTCATGCGGTAGTTTTTGCTGTAGAGCGGCCACAAAAAACTGGTCACACACAGACGTGACACACACACATACATACACACACACAGACAGACAGACATTTTCCAAAAATAGTCGAAATGGACTCAGCACACCTCAAAACGTTCGAATCCGTCAAAATTCGAAATTCGAAAATTTGCACGAATCCAATACTTTCTTCTATATATTAGATATAGAAGAAAGTAAAAATGGCAAGCGGCTGCGACAGAAGTGGATGCAATGAGATTTAAAAATTCAGATTTGATTTTTGAAACGTTCAGTTTTCCACTTTTAATAGCTTTTATGTGCTATACTGTTAAATCACTCAAGATTTCTAATGCTGCTTTAGCTACTGTTCCTTTCTCTTTGTCCAGGACATTTTTCCATGACTTGAAAAAAAATTCCATGACTTTCAATGAAAATTTCAATTTTCCATGACTTTTCCAGGTCTGAAATTCTGTTAATTTTTTTCCATGACTTTCCAGGATTTCCATGACCCGTACGAACCCTGTCTGAGATTTTGGTGGCCATGTTTTGCATTTTTCTCCCTATTAAGTTGTTGTTTTGCCACCTTTTTGCTCATTGGCTGTAGGCGTGGTCATCTTTCGGTGATGTCATTTTCTGCTTTCCCATTTGCCGCGCTAACGACAGCTCACATTGATACATTTGTTTTCACGTGACCGTGTCTGGTTTTTTGCCACGCCTTTTTCAAGATTTCGGAGAGTTGATGCCTATATGTCAGAGGAGAGACGTTTTGACGAGGTGTTGCTGTTTTGGATGACTGAGAGCGTTGGTGATGTAATTTAGCGGAGAGTTAGTGCAATAAATGAGTGTTGCCATGGCAGCAACCAAGATCTGCCTCCATCCTATTCGGATTGCTACCTTTTTGAGGAATATCAACTACATCATGAGTTAAAATGTCTGCTTGGGCATTGCCCATTTAAATTTATTCATTCATCTCTCCAAAGAAAAATCGCCGCTTCGTCATTTCCCAAAATGGATGTCTCGCCACTCCGTTTGCAGTTTTTATCCTTAACGCGCCTTTTCCTAATCTGATGAAATAATTAATGCCTTGATTTTTGCTCAACTATGTCAACATTAAAATGCTTGATCATAATCATCTAATATCGCCCGATGGGGTATCTTAACGTATCTGGAAGCGCAATTTTGTCATGAGGACGCTAGACCGTCGAGTGTTGGTGTCAAACAAATGCTGAACCTGTTTTGGCTGCAGATTATGCTGAGTAAAAAAAGTGGTTTCTGCGCAACATCCCTCTCCTCATGGACTTATGGTGCACCCACGTTCTTATTTTCCAGTTATTTGTTAATCTACTCCACAACAAGAGACTCTGCTGTTTTGTTTTAGTCAGTCTGTTGTCTCAGTCAGCAAAAATTCAATAGATTGGACCTTTTTAAAAAGTTTTACTTCACTTCTCGTAAAGTTGCTGTATCGCTGATGTAACCGACCAATGTGCGCATGAGATCCCTAACCTATTGAATGATGTCTAAAAGAAATTAAAATGATGTTGCAGCCAAATGTTTGAGTTTGTCTTGTGTTTATGTATACTGTATTAGGGTAAGTCTCTTTTCCTTTACAATTCCATGCTGGTGCCAAACATTGAGACGTCCTGGCATTTTGCGGTAACGCTTTAAATACAATAGGCCAAATTGTTTTTTCACTTTGTTTTTTTTGATTGTGTCCCCCTTTTTGATGTCAGTGGTTCCTTTTTGTCACTCCGTCTAACGGAGGATAATTCCTATTTTCCCCACAACATTTTTTAGTACCTTTCCACCACAATGATTAGCCAAGCTGTAAATTAATCTCAGCTTTATTGGGTGGACGTCTGCCTCCAGGTAGTTTATGGCTGCTCTAAACTGATAACCTCTAATATGAGAAACTGCAGTTCGTATGCACTTGAAACTGTTTGCGTGTCACTATCATTTAAAGATGACATGGTGAAAACAGTGTTTACCAAATGTTAGTGATCATGCTATTTCTTTTTGAGCTGAAGTTCAAATGACTATATATGGCTTTGTGTTTCATGTAACAAAGTTTAGTTTTTTTAAAGAAAAAATTAAATTTACATAAAAAAGGATACCAATGTAGTTAGCTAGAACCCTAAATGGGCAAGTTTTAATCTATGGAGCGCTATTAATAATATAATGACTAATAGAAAATGTTATATGCAATTGAGACAAAATTATGCATTGTATCACCATGAAATTTTAGTTTTACACTCATATACATACATAAAATAAAAAAGCTTAAATATTTTTAAAAAATAAAAAAGGCATACATACTGTATGTTCTCCAGCAAGCTCTTGAAGCACCCTGATGTTTTCAAACTCACTGTTTCCTTTTTCAGCTGATTTTAGTTTACTAGATACTTTTATTTTAACGGAGGAACGTAAGTCTGAAAGTATTTCTTCTTCACTATTATCTTCATCAGCATGACGTGAGTGAGTAACTAAAATCAATACCACTAATTTTAGTTTACAAATGCTTATTCTATAAATAGTAAAACAAGCAGTTTAGAAGGAACCAGAAGGGTAAGGAGGGCGGGGTAACTATATGAAGCAAAATAAATTGATGTTCTCAAACAATTGTAATGTGTGTTGTTAGTATTGCAAAATAAGGAATCTGAGCATGAGGAAAGTAAAACAGTACAAATCAAATGCTTAAACTTTTTTCCCCCATAAACTAATAACATCTATAATGTAGAGTAAATAGGGAAAAATACCAATACTCAGAAAGTGATTACCATATGGTACTTCATTTATACGTCTTTTATGAAAGAAATTAAATATTTTATGAAACATTTTTAGCGCAATTGCTGTTATTACAAGCAAATATTTTCCAAGTTCTGTTACTCGTGTACTATGGAAAGATTTTTGAACAATAATAATTCAAAATGTAAACAGCTGTGTACATAAATGACTATACATATAGTAAAATGTTCGTTTTGAAAAACATTAAAAAAACTACAGAGGAATAAGTACGGAATATCAGAAGCTGGTCGGTACATAATGCTTCATTAATAACCCCAACCCCAAATATTACCCTATGAAACATTTTTAAGAACAACTACCTTTACTTTTAACTAATATTTCCGAGAACAATTGGTTGAGACTTTTCAAATGGATATCAATGATGAACTTTGAAAATATGATCAACTACGTAATTACTGATGATTATGATTCAAATGAATGAAATAAGCTATAATAAATACATATACTGAAATATTTGCATTTGAAGAGAGAATATATGCATAACTCTAGATGAAAAAATATGTATTCTCCGAAACTGACATTGCATAACATTTCACTGAAGTTTATTATCGAATGATTTTTTTTGTTTGTTTGCTTTTTAAAAGTTCATTCAAGATAGACATTTTTCAAGTACTGTTGCTCAAAATTAATTAATGAAATATTTACATTTGTAAAATAGATAAAACAACTAAAGATGGAAAAATATTGATTCTTTGAAACTTAAACCACAATATGTTTCAATATTAACTCCGTATTAAGAGATTTATTATCCTATGAGACATTTTTGAGAACTCATACTATAATTTTAAACAGATATTTCTGATAACAGCGCGCTCACGAATTATTGAATGAATATCAATGACGACATTTCAAAACATTAGCATCTGCATAAAAATATTAAATAATTATACAGATAATAAAATGCTAGCATTTGTAGAATATATGAATAAATGTACAATAGAGGAAAAAAATATGTTTTCTCCGAAAGTGACAAAACATGATGTTTCACTAATTATCCTACTGTTTCGGAAATTTATTACACTATGAAACAACTTTTCTTCCTTTAAAACAAATCATTTAAAACAGACATTATTCAAGTACTACTGCCCGTAATTAAATCATAAAATATCACATTTGTAAAATAGATATTACAAGTGTAGTGGGAAAGATATGTATTCTCCAAAAGTGAAACCACATAATAACACCACATAAAACTAAGAATTTAAGAATTAGATATGAAGCACTGTATCAGTTTTTGAAAAATAATTTAGATGAATTATGAAAAATTCTCCTGTTCCTTAGAAATTTCATGCCAAGGGCATAGACCCGCCGGGGAGCCCGTGCGACAAATAGCGCGAGAAGAAAAATTTAAATTAAAGAGGTGGCCAATATTAAGCCGTGGACGCACTATGGAACCACGCGAGTCAGTGTTTCCAGGATGATGTCAGAGACAGATTCTCCCCAGTTTCAGCGGAGAGCCGGCAAACTGAAAGATCAAAGAGATGAACCAACCATAGCTACTTCCCAAGACCCTGCTACCATGATAATGCTGGATATTAAACATATTTCAGGAACACATGGTAAAAAAAAATATATATATATATTTTAGTAAAAATGCTTTCTTGTTGGGGGGGGGGGGGACTTTCCTTCAAAGGATTCAGTGGCCAACCTAAAATTTGCACATGTGCAGAAACTAACATTTCCTAGCTCTTTTAAAGGTGAAAATATTTAACAGAGCTATATAGTAATATATTAATTTCTCATATTTCAAAATATTTCTCATATTTCATAATTTTCAATTTCACATATATTGATTTCTCACATAAATTAATATATGTGAGAAAAGACAGATATTACTTAAAATTTCAAAGAGAAAAATTAAGAACAACTGCATGTAAAAAAAAAGGAGAAAAAAAGAAAATAATAAATAAATAAAGTAGCATGGCAAATTATTTGCTTTTAAAAACTCTGTTGCTCAAAATTTTGACTTTTCAGAGTAAGGTTAAATTTTTATTTAATTCTTATTTTCAAGGGAGCTAAATCTGTTTCAGCCAGCAGATGATTCTTTTTTTTTACAATTTACAGATATACCTGTACCACATATTTATCGTAAAAGAATGAAATGAATAACATAGGCTTTCATAAATGACACAAAACAGAAAACCAATTAGTTGCCACAGGAGACTTTTTTCAAACAAAATGTTTAGCATGGACAACACTATGGTGCAAATCATTAGCAACAAATACAATTACCTGTCTGAAATAAAGTTTAAAACATGCTTCCAATTTTTATGGATGCAGGACAAGAAACTTCAAATGTCCGTCAAAAAGTTGAGAGCAAAAAATGCAATCAATTTTAATGACTTTTTTGTATGAATTAGATTCTACACAGTTAGGCCTATTAATTCGATATTTTCCGGGGGAGTGGGAAAGGAATCATCAAAGTCTCCACACTCAATGCATATTGTATCAAAAAACCAATCCCACACATATGGCTTGATTTCACAAGGCTGGGGGGGGGGGGTGATAGCCCACCTGATCCCCCTATATGACAGGTCTGCAAGGAATTATTACACAAAATTATCTTACTCATTTGTTAGAAAAACGTAATTCTATATTACTAGTACCTTTATCAACAACAACTGTTCTTATTTTGCTGACTTCCATTTTAAGTTTCTTCCCAAAATCACGTCTGGAAAAAAAAATCAAATGTTTTATTTTTAAATGGAAATGGAATGTACACATACATAAAAATAACTGTAACTAGCACATAGAATAGTCTAGGCTAGTATGTCTTTTTTGAACATATTATTTTTTGACTGTTTCTATACTGTTATGACCTGCAGATTCCAAATCTGTTGAGTGCCAGACGCTAAACCTGGAGTATTTTTGTCAAAATGAAAAAATTCAAGATGGCCGCTATAAAACGGGAGAAACAAAATAATGGAAACATATGTGCAATGAAACTTATTAGAAATTTAAAAACTATAGTAGTATTTTTTTAGTCAGAACAAAATGTGCAGCCCTCACTCATCCAGACCCCGTTAAACCGGATGTCGCATAATCTGGACAGCCATTTAGAAGCACATATTGTACAAGTACAAGGCAAGTCTGCTCAATAATGCATTTTTTCAGGCCTGTGTTATTGCACGTGGCAATACATACAATATTCGAACAATTTTTCGCTAAAATGAAGAGTAGTTGGCAAAAGAAAAATGATATAGTCGAATAATATAGACTTTGCACAAATTATGTTTTCATTTTTGCTGAGAAGTCATTTTTCAATTTTTGCAGCTATTATCGCTATAACTGTTGTCATTTAATGGTTTGGAAGGATTAATGGAGTCAAACTCATAACTTAAGCAGAATAAAATCCAGGATATAGCATAGAGAATTCTTCGCATAAGCGCAGTATACTTCTACATCCAGTAGAGAACCTGCAACTGATTAAGTTGAGCATTATGCTAGGAGCTGGCAGTTGTCATGGAATACTTTCACTGTCTGTTGTACACTTTCATTTTTTCATAGCCGTAATCAAGAGGGTTGAGAACCAGTGGGAAAAATGAACAAGCTGATTTCCATGAAATTGTTTGGTAATGTGCAAGTAGGCAGTGAGGATAAAAACCAGCTTCAGTAGATAGTATGCTGCTAGATTTTGGACATACATCACATGCCTCTTTCCGATCACACTTTTTGAAACATAATTGGTCGAAAATTTTCTGGAGGCAGCATATCCTGCCAGTGGCCATATAAACTGGATATAAATTTTGATGCTTAATGTACTACAAAATCTATTGTTGCCATTGTAACATCTAGATGAATTATGTCCTCATACAAACTTAGCTTTTTTTT
The DNA here is from genome assembly GCF_026930045.1 of Uloborus diversus. Classification (NCBI taxonomy): domain Eukaryota; kingdom Metazoa; phylum Arthropoda; class Arachnida; order Araneae; family Uloboridae; genus Uloborus; species Uloborus diversus. Next base: position 87,420,696 of record NC_072731.1, on the reverse strand, counting down.
TGGACAAGGACAGTTGACATTCCAACAGAAGAAAGAATTGACACTATCACAGCCAACTAAAAGGTTTAGATCAATGTTTTTTTTTCCTTAGGACCTCATGATCGCAAATGATACTTTGACCCTGAGAGTATAAACTGAGTGTGACTGTGAGAGTATAAACTGGTGCAATGTATCAGTTCCTTGATACATTGCACCAGTTTTTGTATACAGATGATGTGTTAAGATGCAAAGAACATCTGTGTCATTAGAAATTATTCTTACATGTGATTATTCATGAATCATGTAGAATGCCATAAACACATCAGCTTCTCCATGAGAAATAGGAGTCTGCTTGCAGTTCAACTCTAGTTTCAATTGAAAAAATTCTGCACCAATAGCAATTATGCATTGGCCTGGAAGAACATTCGTTGAACTCTGTCTGCTCACAACCAATCTTAATTATTTGCATCTTAATTTGTACACACCTTTTCAAAAAAAAAAACTATTAAAGTTTCTTTGGAATTTAAAACTTTTCGTCAAATCATTAAATTAGATTTATAATTGCTTTACAACTCTATTTAGCGAGTGAAGGCGTTCTTACTGAAATTTAAAATATTTTGCCAAATAAACAAAAAAAGACATCAAATAATGTCTTTAAAATGTAAAAATAGTTCCGCAACTTTATTGTTTATCGCCAAACTCGCCCAGCAACCATGCTATCATAATCCATCCGTCTAACGAAAAAAAAAAACATCCATGGAATATTCAAAATTCATCGTCAGAGAAAAAAAGAAAATGTTGTACATTTCACTCGGATAAAAACAAATCAAAGCTTTCTTTTCTTTCAAAAAAAATTGCCAAAACAATTATTTATATTTACGGTTGTTTTAAAACAATAATCCTAGACTGAATTGCTCAGCGCCTAACACGCCAAGCAGCTACGCTACCAGAACCTAGCCTTTTTGCGAGTGAAGCGGATGTTTTTTCTTTGGCAATAATGAATGTTTTGCCAAACAAACAAAATTCTGTTATGGTATTTCAGTGGGCAGAGGATAATTTTGTAATGCTAAAAAAATCTTTTTTCTTTTTTCGCATTTCATTTAATGGTTGTAATTGAAGTTTCTGGCCAAGAAAGAAAAAAAAAGTTGTGCACACGATATAAGTGGTGACTTGAATCTTTCATTACAACATTAATTCTTTTTCGTAAACAATGCTAGACTTTAGGTGCTCTTAAACTTAAATATTCTTGTTAGTCCTATTTTCACTATTCTTTTAGAAAAACTGATTTGATTGCTTGCCATGTTTCATAAATTAATTGACGGGTGCAAATTTTTCTTCTCACTTCCATTCCATTTTCAGAAACAAGAAACTCAACAAGTAGGGTCCTATCGCAATTTGTGGTTGCGAGGAACATAATTTGAATTCAAGATGTTAAAAATTAATTTATCTTGAATTTGAATTTTCGCAATCACGAATTGCTAAAGCTTATTCGTTGGGTTTCTTGTTTTTTCAAATGGAATGGAATAGAAGTGACTAAGAAGTTTGCACCCTTCATAAAATTTTGACCTAATTTTCTAAAATATGTAATATGACGTAAATTTGTAAAAAAGAACTAGTGATAAGGATAGGGTGATAAAGATAAAGATTTTATGGCAGATATCCACCAGTACACTTATCATAAAGATTATTTACAGCGTATACTGTCATGTATTTTTATTTCTGATCAATCTTAAATGATGAGAACTAGTAATCTTGAAATTTTGTATGAAGGTGAAGTTTTGCTGTTTAAGTTCACTTATATTAGGTGTTTTTTTTTTCTGAAAAATGTATTTTACATGCAGAAACCTATTTTCTTTTCCTTTTTTCCTAAATGTAAAGTCTGTCTGAGTTAAGCCCTGAAAATATATGAACAAAATAAAACTACAGATGATTTGTGATTAGGACGATGACAATTTTTCTCCCTAAATAAATATTAAAAACAACCGTCGTCATGGCAATCTGAAAGTCAGAGCAACATCAAATTTGGTCCAATGAGTATAATAAGCAACTCATGACTGCGTAAAAAATACCCTGACATTAAACAAAAATATTTTTTGAAACAAAAAAAAAGAATATAATTGCTTAAAAAAATATTGTTTGATTTGAATTTAAAAAAAATCCATTTATTTAATGATGTTCGGGGGATGGAAATTACAGGTTCTTAAAACAAAATGACAAACCACTTTGATATCCCCCCTCCGATCCGCACCATTTAAAAATAGAGACTTTGAGCCCATAAATAGCCCTTGTTAAGTCTTTTCAATCATTAATATTGTCCACTGATAACAAGAACCAAAATAAATTTAAACCTATTAACACACTTAGTAAATTGGTATACGTGCCCTTAAGAGCTCACTCGCTGACGTCATAAAATCTATGAAAATCTTGATTTGTCAATTTTGGCCATAGGAGAGCGATATTTTTTTAGTTGTATATGTTAGTGTATCTGGAATCTTTTACTAAGTATCATTGCTAGGACTGGGGGATTGTATAAAAAGTTAAATTTTGTAACTTTTTCAAATTTTGATTTTTTGACAAAAGTTTCACGAATTTCGATTCCTTGCGCAATTTAAAGATTTTTTCAAAATGGAACTATAGGCTTATCTCTAACGGTTTAGGCATTAGCGGTCCACTTTTAAGGTGGACACCCTCTATATAAAATATCCCATGCATTTTAAAAACTGTTTTTTAACAACAGATCAATGTTATTAAATGCTTTTTGGTAAACAGCATTTTTCATTTTAAAGAGAATTTTTTCATTTTTTGAAAAACATAGTTCAATACCTTCAGATGATATTAGTGCAAGAAGAATGAAAATGATTTTGAACTTACGTTTTAAACCAAGCTTTAGCTCCCATTTCTAATGCATCCGTTTTTCTCATGTCAGAGCCTTCTTCATCTGATTCTTTATCTAAAGCTGTCGTACTAAAATTAAAGAATGAAATGCAATTATTTTCATTGTTGTAGCAATGAAAATAAATGATAAACTCAATATTACTAGAGCAAATTCCACAATAAAACATTTATATTTAGCGTTAATTCTAATTGCTCTTTGCAGAGAATGGTAAGCACTAAACATTTTTTGAATTGAAAACAAGATTCTTTACTTCTTTTTGATAACAAAACATTTTTAAGCAGAATTTTAAAACACATGCTTTATTAACATCGATTTTACTTTTTATTGTTGTTTCTACACACAAATTATGTGACCAAAAGTATTGAGACACTTTAAAAAATTCACATTTTTAAGGATTTCTCGAGAAATAAAAGAAAAATTGCTTCGTAACTTTTATCACCTAAAACGTATGTCCCAACTGTTATTTTCCATTAAAAGTTATATCACCCATGCATTTAGAGGACCAGCAACAAATTGAGAAAAACAAAAAAGTTTTTTGATCATTGTTCAACATAAATAACTGAGAATAAGCTATAAATTTCAGAAATTAGTTACCTTACTATGTACAATCATTTTACGCACTTTTGAGAAAATATCACTGATATTCATGAAGATGTAAGCATTTCTCTCAGAACTACGAATTTCATTTGAAGGTTTTTGGCTCATAACATGTAAAGTTTTACATCAAAGCTTGCCAAACTTTCTGAAAACTTGACAGTACACAAGAGAAGTGTAATATTAAAATTTGAAAGTAAAATGTTGAAAACTTGATGAAATATGGAAATTTAAAGCAATTGATATTTCTCTGCACATGTGCAAAAAATAGCAATTTATAACTTTCATTACCCAAACCCCAACTATTCTCCAACTCATAATATAATTCCAGTTCAATACCTTAAAAATTCAGAAAGTTATCAGCTATATAATGAGCCAAATTTGAATAGATCTTGGATAAGCGACGTCTTGTTAAGGTTGTTCGCAAGTTTGCAACATTTGCTTGCAATCGCTCAGTGTGATTCATGATAAAAACGGATTATTTGCAAACGATCCCTCACGATTCGTAGTCTGCCCAAGAGCTATTCAAATACAGCTTATTAGAACGCTGATAACTTTTTGAGTGTTTAAGATATAAACTGAAATTTTATTATGAGTTGGAAAATTTAGTTGAGGTTTAGATTATGAAAGTTATAAATTGCTATCTTTCGCACATGCAGAGAAAAATTAATTGCTTTAAACGTTCATATTTCATCAAATTTTCAACATTTTGATTTCAATTTTTAATATTATACTTCTCTTCTGTACAGTCAAGTTTATTGAAAGTTTGATAAGCTTTGATGAAACATTTTACATGCTATGAGCCAAAAACCTTCAAATAAAATTCGAAGTTCTGAGAGAAATGCTTACATTTTCTTTTATAATTCTTAAGAAACATTTGAACTTTAAAGCATCTGACAGATACCTAAGATGCAAATATTCTAGCTACTCTCAAAGCAACAAAATTCTTGAAAGCCGCATTTTGGAAGACATTCAATGGTTTTATTCGTTTAAATAACTTAAGTTGCCTTAATAGGATATACTGTGCCAAGGCATTCCATACTTCTCAATCAGTGTATCTTTCTAAATTTAAGACTATGGTCAAATTCTTTCTGGAGCACTATGCATAGTAAACGTTATCATATTAGGTGTGCACTGTCTTGCAGTAAGTCCGATAAGGTTGTTTTAGCATAACAATGCTGCTACTGAACCATTCCTGACCTTCACTGAATCTCTAATGTACAGCCTCTGACATAGGAATAAACACAAAACACAGAATAGTTGAGAAAAAGGGGCAATTTATGCTTTTCACTGCTTAGTGAAAAGGGTTTTGTTTTACCTTTGCACTATTTTTCAGTAAGTTGATGAATTTTATCTGCCAACTTCAAGACATCTCGGCAGTGCTTGCTGTCACACTCAAGGGCGAAAATTGCAAAATTTCTAATGGTTTGAATTTTTTACATAAAATGGGGGCAGATTCCAAATTCAGTTTTTAAGCAAATAAAAGGATAGAATATGTGACTGAATATTAAAAAAATAAAATTGTATTTTCAATGAAATTTGTAGTTTAAAATAAAAAGATAAAAAAACACATTGAAGAATCAAAAGCTTGCTTAAGAAATAAAGCTATAAAAAATGCTTTCATTTCATTTAGAATAACTTATTTTTCCACATTATGTAATGAGTAGTAGTTGTTTTTCTCTTTTTTGTTTAATAATTATTCATTACTTTTTAACTTTCATCTTGTTCTGTCTCACTGTCACAAAATTGATTGAAAAGGCTGAAACCTGTCTAAGGTTGCATATTTTCAGCCCTGGCTGTACTGCATGTTTTCTGTTAGGAATTCTATACAACAAGGTTTCACTGAAAATACTAGTTACAACAGATTTTCTATGATTGATAGCTTAAAGTCAGAGACTGACAAAAATTGTAAAATCTTAGGGGTCAGGGAAAAATTTTAGGTGCGAGGCAAATTATTTCTCTGAGTTTATCGGACATGTCAGTGAAGGCTTCTGAAAGTTTCCTGTTCTGAAAGAACTAGTCTTCAAGGTATATTTTTTAGTTGCCGGTGACCTGGCACCAGAAATTTCTGGGCCACTGGCCAAAGCAGAGTTTTGGTTAAAAAAGACAACCCAATGTACATGATTCACAAAACCATTTAAAAATAAAACACAGGAGGAAAAGATTAACATTTTAAACTAAGTTTAAACATTTTTCTATGTAAAATACAGTAAATTAAAATATAACTAAGGTAAAAATTATAAAACCACAAAACAACTCAAATGACACACCTGACATATTCAGAAGTTAACCTCATAATGTGCAATGACAATGGATTCAAACATTTAGGTAGATGCTCTTCTGCTAAACTCAAAGGAATTTGTTCACCTGTATCTAAATTTCGAACACTGACTTGTGCCAAAATTTCCTAGAATGAAAGGGAAAAAAGCAACTTTTATAACCAGTTTCACAATTAATATTTTTGAGCTGTAACTCAAACATATCAGTCATGCAAATGTTAAGTGACTAATTACACACATAAAATACACGCTTAATTTAGGTAAAAGGATCCTGTAAAGAGATTTTGTTATAATTTGAATTTAAAATCAAAGACAATATTAATTCTTATATGTTAAGAAAACATAAGCAACAAAAGTATTTCCTTATTTATAATCCAGAAATAACAATCAAAAGAGCATTTTGAGAAAAGAGAGAAAACTTAATTCATAAATAGTGTATAATTCGCTGTGTAAACACTTTTAATAAGAAAAATTAGGTCAATTTTTGGTATGCATTCTAAGACTGCTATAAAAGTTGTGAATTTAAAAATAAAGCTGAGCATTGAAAAATGTATTTCTTCATGTATTTAAATGCTGTTTAACATAAAAAAAACGGTTAGCATTAAAGCATGTTATTGGTTAGAATGAAAAGTTTGTCAGTCTATTATACATTCAGCAGATATGCCAATCAGATATAAAGGCTTTTCATAGAAAGCAAGGCAATTTGTTCAGAGTTTTTAACTCTTACCATTAGCTAGGTTAATATCTTTTCTTGTAAAAACAAACTCTGAACTCAAAGCTAAGGTTTTTAACTGTTTATAATGACTGTTTATTATGCTATCCAAGTATGCATTAACATTCATTCAACTTCTTGAAATCAAAGATACATAAACAAATTAATATATTTAAGCAAATTGGAACCAACTTGAAATGCTATAAGACATTTAAAACCATTTCATATACTTAAACTTAACTACATTGTTTCAAATTCAAGTTTTTGTCATTGTTTTAGGATGTCTTAATATGCAAAAGCATCAAGTCCAAAACATAATAAAAGGACAGAAAACTTATTCAAATGAGGCAATTTACATTATCCCACAGCTTATTGTCTGTATTTCATATTGATAAGTTTGAAAGTTAATGATGAAATTACTCCGTTAAAGCTAAATGACATACTTTGAAAATGCTATGAATGAAGTACCTGGTCAGTGAGAGGACGACCTGAATCAGAGCGTGTCCTCACGCTGAAAGGTTGCTTGATGTCATCGGCAAGAAGCTTTCCTGGCTCATTCGTCTCAGACGCATGATGAGAGCCCTTAGATGATACGCTGTTTAAGCTGTCCGAGCGAGTGGGTGTAGTGCGCTTGGTACCATTGCTACTGCTGCTGCTGTTTTCACTGCTTGGCCCTTCCGCTCGATCTTGTTCCCTGTCCTGTTTAGAATAAAAACAACAGTGATAAAAAAACATAATACAAAGGTAAATACAGATTTAATTATTCTGGACAAAGAAAAACCGAGTAGTGCAAGAAAAAAGGGAAGGAATCTATGTCAATATGCTGGTCAGTAACTTTAAAATCTAATGTTCAGAAGAACTAAAACCAGGCTACTTAAGGCCAATGAAAATTAGAGGGCATGTGACAGAGAAAGAATACTTAACATGTTTAACAAATAAACATCTGTGTAAATTTTTAGCATGAAAAGCATGAACATATTGCAGTAATTTAACATGTTAATTGCATGAGCATATGAGGACATGAGAAGCAAAGGGATATAAGTGGACATTTTCAAGTTTTGAACAAACTGCATTTAAAGATAATGTCCTAGGTAGGCTTTCAATGAATTTTTTTTTCTAAATCATGATACACAGCAGCACCTACCAAGACTACTAGTACTATCTCTTGACCCACGGCAGAGGAGAGGTTCATTTACCATTTGTACTGTTTATCTCCAAACTTTTAATTTTGTCACTTACATCCCTTTGCTTCTTACTGCTTCATATTGCAATTCATAATTAAAACCAAAAATAACGATTATGACCATCAGTTATTAATCAGTTTATTATATTATTATTTATTATTACAGAAAGAAAAATATCACAGTGTAAGACCATCTTAGAAAATTTAAAAAATCAATTTTAAAATATAGTCATTACTTCCAAATAGTGATGTAAAATACCTGGGTATTTATTTTTAGGGGTAAATACCCAGGGTATATACCCGGGTAAATACCCAAAATGGGTAAATACCCGGGTATTTATTTCAAAAATTTATATTCAACTAAAATACTTTTCTGTATGTATTCCATTATGTATATATACAACCAATCATATACAAAACAATAAATTTTTGCCCAAAAATTGTATTTTGATCACATATTTAAAGAATTATTGTGTGAAACAGCTTAGCAATCTAATATGATATTCACATTAAATGTGTTGGATATGCCTAATCAACGTTGATAGCCAAATTTCAGATATAAAAAGCCATTCTACAAAAAAGAAAAAAAGCTTAATTGGTTACAAAAAAAAGGAAACATTAATTTTTTAAGGTCCTAGTCTTTTATTACCCAGTAATATATCCCTGCATGACATCAAAATGTAACGAAATGTCGCTCAATTTATTATTACTATTTATTTACTTATATCTTATGCAGAAATTTTCTCCAAACTTAGTTCAATTGTTCAGGTGTAGTCTGTATCACACACACACACACACACACACACACACACACACACACACATATATATATATATATATATATATATACATAATATACATAAACATTTAAAATTCATTTAAAATTTTTAATCTTTCATTTTGGGGTTTATGTTTAAAAAAGAAAATAGTCACCTTTTAATACTACCTAAAAATTTTTTGCAAAATGCGCAATTACTAGGGGATTTACCCTGCCTTCGGATAAATACCCAAAAAAATATTTACCTTCCCACCCTACAGGGGAACAAATGCAAATGAACAAAGCAACAAAAAAGAAAATTTTGCTTCTTTTTTTTTTTTGCTTATTAATGTGAAAACTGTTTCTATATTTTCCATGTTATCACTTAAATATCAATAAAAAAAATAACACCATAGTGTCTTAATAACTTCTCAGTTTATTCTTCCAAACATCCCTCATGCTTCCTTTTTTGTTTCATTTTGGATATGACTAACCTAGATTGCAATTTTGAAATCCTGAAGTTCATAATGAATTGCTTATACTTCTCCAATTATGACATTGAAAAGAAAGATTCTTTGGTTCACGATATGTTTCTTTCATGATTTCATCAAGTCTTTCAATAAAAAAAAATTATAAACTGTATAATAAATATGTATATATCAGTTTTACCAATTATTTCATATTTAGATTTAAAAAAAAATTCTCATTCACTTTTTTGCATTTTTTATAAAATACCCAGTTTTTGGGTATTTACCCAGGCCTTGGGTAAATACCCGGGTAAATACCCAAAAAATATTTACCTACCCGCTGGGTATTTACCCGATCCACATCACTACTTCCAAATGAATCGGTTAACATTTTGAGCACCGTGTATGGAAAAAGCACTCACAGATTCAAGCAATTTTTATATGAATTTTGTTTAAAACTTAAATCATACTAAATGGCTTGTTCAAAAACTAACAGAAGTATATAGTGTTGACACCATCTTAGAATTAAAAAAAACAGTAAGCTCGTTATCATATGGGTTATTACAGAGCTTTGAAGCAATTAAAACTCCTGCTTATAGTGTTCGAGTTACTCAAAAATCGAAAAAAATCTCTTGATCAAATTAAATGATTAAATTATTGTCAACGATCAAAATCATTCATTAATGGAAATGACATTGTGTGTTCTTTATGAAAGAAGATTATTTTCATTTCACAGCACATGTTAAAGTTAGAGTGCAATAATTAGGTTCATCAAAAATCTGCTCGTTTTATGAAAAGTTTTTCCATAAGGCAAAAATTCTTAATCCTGGCAAAAAAAAAAAAAAAAAAATCTTGATCACACTAAAAGCAAAGCTACCAAAAGTGTCTGTGTGCATGAAAAAAAAAGGAGTATTACTCCGAAAAATATAGTGCTGCTAACTAACCAAACAAATTCTGTTTAAAATTTCTTTTAAGAATAAAATATTTTTTAATGGATTGCATGATTTTTGGAGCATCCTGTATTTTAGGATCTTAAGACATATTTATATAAACAAAGGACTCAGAACAATTCAGACTTGATATTAAATATATATATATATATATATATATATATATATATATATATATATATATATATATACATACAATATATATATTCATTCTTGAATTACTTATCTCATGAAAATTGCTTTGAATACAGATAATTCGTATGATGGATGTGAAAAGATAACAAATTCAGCAATTGCGGATACATAATGGCTTACATACCTGAGGTTTCACAACATACTGCCCTCGTGTAGCACTGTGCAAATCCAGGGAATACTCTAATTCTCTAGTAATGCTTTCTACAGGATCGGTAGGACTAGGAAGTTCTTTGTTCTGATTATTCTCAGGTTTCTACGTAAAAATGAAATTGCAGAATAAAGCAAGAATTTATGCATTTAAAAATAGTTTCTTTCCAACTGAACATATAAGTAATGAACATCCAGCTGCAAGATAAAATTTCAATAACAGAAACGTTTGTTACATAAAAGAATGCAGAGTGGTTCAAAAATCTGGAATCACTTCAAAAGTAAATACAGTCAACTGGCAATAACTCAAACTTCAATAACTCAAATTTTTTGATATCTAAAAAAAAAGCATTTCCCTGCACCTTTATTGCGTTTTTAATGAAATTTTATCACCTTAACTCGACCCCCTAACAGGTACAGGTGCTGATTCAATTTTGGCGTCAATAGCTCAAATGGTGGTTGAGCTATAGAACGTTTTTTGTCATAAATTGTGACTGCTGTACCTCAAGAAATAATGAACGGAATCAAAGAAAAATTTATCGACAAGTAGCCCTTAGAGCAGAGGTTCCCTAACTTTAGACCTCCGCGTACCCCCTCTGGAAAAATTACAAACTTCGCGGATACCACCCCTCCCTGGAGCGAAAAAAAGAAAATGATTTGACCTAGTTAAATCTATCCTTTTCTAATATTTTTTACGCTTTTTTTCTTCAAAATTTTTTTTTCATTCTTCTGTATATTTTTCAGAGCTTTTGTCTCTTACATTGTTATTTTGAGTTATGGAAGTAAAATTCTACTTGAAATTCAATTAGGAATAAAAATATTATCACCAAATTTCTACAAGTTCAATATTAAAAATGAACTTTTGAAGTTAGTGAACAAAACACTGTTAGCCTAGCTTAAGTGTGTTAATTTTTCATATGAGTAGTATTTTTTTGGCGCATTAGGATTTCAATTAGAAACTAAGGACGTGAAGGGATGAGTGATAAAATTTTTGGATCAAACGTTTTATTTAAAGTATAATGTATTCTTGAAAAAAATGTGCCTCAATATTTGCATTTTACTTAATATAGTTTTGTAACGATATGAACTTTGTCATGTGTACAGAATTAATTTATGTGCAGTGTATTTACTTCCAAGAGTTCCGAGGGAGGGGAGGGGGCTGCCGAGTCCTACATGTACTTAAGCAAGGAAATTTTTATTCCGCATAAATGTGTTTTTCTTTTGAATTAAAATAACGTTACTCGTCTTTCAATCTCAAATACATTTAATGTTACAGCTGGAAAGCACCACGGACCCCCTGACATGGACTTGCGGACCCAGGGTCTGCGGACCACAGTTTGGGAAACTCTGCCTTAGAGGGGATAAGAGCAGATTCTATTTTCTCATCAATAACTGAAAAGGGGGTGGCGCAATCTAACGTTCTTTTTTTTTCCATTGTGAGTTTCATATCTCAAGAAGTAATGCTACATTTTGGATAAAATTTGGAATGAATGTGAATCCATATGTAAACAAGCGTTGGTTCAATTTTGGTGCCAATCGCTCCATGGGGGGTTGATTTTTTTTCTTTGTGTGAATAAAAACAGCTTTATAAATGCAACAATAAGAAAGGTAAATTGTAATGGAAGGTCGTCTGCGTATTTCGCGTGGTTTTAACTGTTGGAAAATGACCAGAAAATTGCTATAATTTAAACTTTTAACTGTTGCCATCTTGTGCTTGTTAACAAATAAATGTTCATAATTATTTTAAGCAAGGCTTTTAAAATAATTTTCAATTTTCATTCTTTGCTTTGCTTTTGAGATGAATCGGGAATTGGGATGGTCGCCAAGTTTTGGCGTGTAATTTTGTTTTTGTTAAGAATATTGCTTCCTCGTCAAGCATGGGGAGGGATCAGAATTATAAAAAAGATATAGAAGATAGTTACGTGATGGCCACAACGCACTTGTTTATAATGGATAAAAAACTTGGATTAAATGGCTACTAACAATTTAAAAATGAATTTGAACTAAAATATGCTCCTAATTTGCATGCTGACCACAGGCTGCTACTAATATTTTTAAAATTTCATGTCTAGTTAGCATTATGTGATGTTATTAATATTAATATGAAAATTAATTGAAAGAAATTGAATGAAATTTTGAAATTATTTTTGGAAAATTAAGAAACAAGAAAAAATGCCTCTTAGAAATAAACTGTTAACTATTTCTAAAGTAAAAATAAATAAATAAATAGAAGAAAAATAATAAAAGAAAAGAAAAAAAGTGAAGGAGGAATTGGTAGCATTAAAAATAATCATTATGATCATTAATCGGTCAGAGTCGATTAATCAGCCAATTAACAACAGCTGTTTAATCGATAATCGGCCAATTTGCTTAACGGTGCATCCCTACTAATGTCATAATTCATATATCATACAAGTTCTTTTCCTGCAAAATCCAAGTATATACTACTTAAAAAAGAGGATATTGCTTACTAAAGATGAAGAAGGAAGATTTTTGTTCCTTTTCTTTTTCCTTGGTGGTGCAACTGGATGTTGAACTTGCTCACCCTTCGTGCTCGCGACGACGTCCGGTTCCGAACACTTAGACTTTGGCATGGTGTTGGGAAATTCCCGAATGCTTTCGCTCTCACTCATGGAGTATTTAGAATTCAAGGAAACAGTGTCTGCATCTTTGGTGTTGTCTCTGTCTCCCAGGATACAGCCAATCTTGCCCAAGCTCATGACGCTGCTTGTTTCATTTGTATTACGCTCCGAGGTCCTGTGCAAGTAATTTGCGTTATTTCTCGGGTATATTCCCTCGACGGATGAGGATGCCAAGCTGCTCTGCTCTGAATGGATTTCAAGGATGTCGTCGTCATCATTCATAATTTGATTTCGAATCTCTTCAACTTTTCTACGCCGCTGCTCATTGTCTTTGGCTTTCCTCACCATTTCCTGAATAGTTTGAGAGGTGAATTAATCTGTGTAAGTTGCATAAAACAAGCAAAAAAGAAGTAGTTTTTCAACATTATGACACACAAAACAGCATGCTTTATTTTCACTATTTTGGAAATGGTGAAATATTGAAAGACATTAAGAAAAAAAAAAGACTATTTCTCCTACTTATGAAAAATAAAAATTATGCCTGATTTTGGATGAAAAAAAGAATCTATTGTTTGGACAAGAGCATTAGCCTATCCAAATTGATGTGGGTCTCATTGAAAGTTTCTGGATTTTGTAATTTTAATATTGCAATTAGCATAAATATTGCAAGGGGTCTGGTCAGAGGATATTTGAATCCGTTAACAGACCCTTCACAAAATTCTGATAAACAAGAATGGATATTTCACAAGTTGTTTATTGAAAGAGCAAATCTGAAAGCAAAATAACTTAGATTTCCCTGTATAAAACCTATAAAACCGATAACTTTTGGAATCTTTTTTAAGGTCAAAAGGGATCAGCTTTTACAAAATCTGCTAGTTTAGCAAAGAAAAAAAATCGGCACTCTTGTCATGCTCCTGCAAGCGATAAATAATTGCTACTGTCAAATAAATACAATGCTTGTTGTTTGTTTCTTGGAAAGAAATTAACAGCTGAAAATAAGTTTGGTTTTAAATAATTTTGTTTATTTGTTTTATCACAGCTAATTAGCAGCAGTGTTGTTGCTGTAAACTTTTCTAAAAAAGTGTTGGTAAGCACTTTTTTCCCCACTCATGATTTAATAAACAATAATAATAATAATATACACAGTCCTCCTTTGCTACTTCCGGCTTCGACTTTCGCGGCTTCACTACGTCTTCACTACGTCGCGGTTTTTCTAGTTTTTTTTTTTCAAATATAGTAAATAACCTTTTTTATGCGCTCGTGTAACTTTTTTACTACAAAAGAAGAACAAAGTATGTCTTTTAAGTAAGGTGAGCTCTTTTGAGGGGCTGCAGTTGAACTACTTGAGGGAGTAGAGGTATAAAATCTCTGAAGAAAGTGAAGGGAATAGCTATCTCATTTTAACCATTAAGCACTAACTGAAAACAAAAGTATAAATCACTGTATTATTACTAGGGGATAAATACATTTGTAGTGTTGATGGTGTTCAACAATGAACTAGCTTTTTAAGTTGTATACGCAATACCTTTAATGAGGATGAATGTTGAGGAAAAACGGGGGCACGTACGGTCACTAACTGGCAATTAATTCATCATCAAGCAAGCTGACCTATTTTCATAGATTAGTAGTAGTGTGTAAGAATTACAAGTGTGTGTGTAGTTTATTTCTCAATAATTAACAATGTGATATCTTTTTAGTCTAGTGTATTATTTTGTGCAATATATTGAAAACTACAACTTTAATGGTGGCTAAGGGTGCTGTTTCATGTTTCTCTAGGGTGCTCTAACTTAAAAACCTATTTAAATAGTCGTAAGTTTTATGTGCACAAAAAGAAAATATTCGGTTTATAAATACAGAATCCTACTTCGCTGAAATTCAGTTATCACAGTAAAGTCTGGAACGAATTACACGCGATAAATGAGGGTTGACTGTATCAGGGAAATGAACCTAGAACTGCAGAAGGATAGTAAGGGAGGGGATAATATGAAAATATGATCGCTTCAGACAGGGTTACCAACTTCAAAATTATCCCCATTTATCATCTGGCATTAAACCTTTATAATGACTCAATTGGAAAATATTCTCATCATTTTACCAGCTTGCCAATATTTGCGTTTTTAGGGTGCGGTTTGATTTTTCGATGCTAATAAGGATGATTAACTTTAAATAAACTGTTTTACTTGAGGTTTTTTTCCTTTAGATGTCTACATTTTGAAAAATGCAATCTTTTAACATCCAACATCCGATATGAGAATCATATTTTGTTTTTTTTCAAGTTAACTTCGCTTTACTAGGATGCAAATAAATGGATAGTCTTTTTATTTTTGTTAGAATGCTTATTTCAGGTTTTTAAAGCAAAATTCCATTTTCTTTTATGAGTCAAAATTTAAAATGCTTGAATCGATGATTTATTTATTTATTTATTTTTTTGTTTCAACTATGCTCACAGTTATTAATGATATGTTTAGGACTCTAAACTGCAATTGTAAAGTAATTTTATCAAAAATATTTCTTTGACAAGCCGTTTTTATACTTCTGATGCCTTCACTTTGAGAATTGTGATCTCTGCATCTGCTATGGGAATCTGATTAATGGGATTTTTGATGCTTAGTACGCTTTGTTAAGAGGTAAACAAATAAAATCTCTTTTTATTTTTGCTAAAATCATGAAATTTATAAGTTTTAAAAGAAATTCTGTGCTTTTTAAGAGTGTCTTGGGTCAAAAATGCTGAAACCTTGTCTGAATTTTATTTCTTTAATTACAATCATTTTAAATACCGTATAGAAATATTTGTAGTATAATTTAACATAATGTAGAATAGTAGATAAATATTGATACTTGAGAGTGATGCTCCCCCCCCCCCCCAAAACACCCCAGAATGATATTCTCAACATAGAAAAGGAAAACACTCAATTTTAAGTTTAAATGACGCAGTTTGTGCCACCTTTAAATTCTAAAACTTCGTTTAATTTTTTTTTTTTTTTTTGAAAGTATGATATTTCAAAATCAATTCATTTTTCACAAAATTATTTGATTTTTCACAAAAAACGGAACCTGTTAAAAAACTTGGACAGACCCCTGAATTCCAATTTTTTAATAATGGGTAAAATAAAATACCGAAAAAAATAATGCGAATAAACGAAACCATTGAAAATCTATAGCACGAAAAATGCAACATACATGTGCATATCTTTTGACATGCTCAGTTTTTGTTGGAGCAATGCAAAATTTGCCAATTTGGCGTTTCGATACCTGGGAATCACGTGGTGAGGGGATTTAAAATTATTTCAAAGTGCTTAAATAGGTTTAAAATAGAAAAATGAAAAATTTCAAGAACAATGCAAAACTAAAAAGCTTTAAAAAGTACTTTTAATGCATTTTTTTTTACAAAACTGCATTTTTACGTGAACAGCATTTTCTTTTCTCATTACCAAGCAGATAGTGAAAAAAGTATTATTAAGAATTAGAATTTCAAAATGAATCTCAGACAAAAAAGGAAAGAAAAAAAAAAGAAAAACTAGCATGCTTTACTGCTGTTTTTATACAAGTAGTTTTTCTGGGGTGAGTTAAGGTGTTGGTTAAACCTGTATATTGTCTTTCTTAAAATTCCTAAATAAATAAGAATGGTTCTTTTATTCAAAAATTATTTAGCAATTACGGTAAAATTATAATAAGACCGTTTGAGAAGGCAGAGGAGGAAAAAGAATAGAATCAGCCTTCAAAAATAAATAAATAAAAATAAATAATATAAACAATGAAAATAATCTTTAATAATAATAAAGCTGAAAGTCTGTATGTCTGGATCTCTGTTACCCGCATAGTCCTTACACCGTTCAGTCAATATTTCATCAAATTTGGCTCAAAATTAGTTCATAGCATAGGGGTGAGCACCTCAAAGCGATTTTCTGAAAATTCGATTTTGTACTTTTTCTATTCCAATTTTAAGCTTATTTTTTACCGAGCAAATAACTATAACATGAACAAGTAAATAACCATAACATGGACAACCAAATTACCATAACATGGATGAGCAAATTAACATACGAAGGTTTTTTTTTATGGATCGCGGAGTGAATACCAGAAAGTCAAGCCGATTACGCTGTACGTAGATTTGTTGCAGTCTCTCAAGTAAGATTTTGCAGTGCATCAGGTCACCGTGGTTATTTTGGAGCATGCTGTGAACGAGGAAACATGCCTCGAACAATTGCATCTCCCGCCAAGTGTGAAGTAATTTGATCAATAAATAATTAGTTTCACAAGAAATTTACTTTGTGTTACATTTCAGCTTATTTTCATGATAGCCAGTTATTTTTATAGATGAACATAATACACACAATGTTTTCAATTCCACTCACTATAAACACTATTTTTTAACATTGAAACAATGAAACAAGCAAGCAGTATTATTTTTAAAATCTTAATTTCACAGTGATCACCGTAAGTTTACATTTTACAACAAACTTCTTGGAGATTGCAGATATATTGGTAATTTAGAGGGAGGGGGAGTAAAAAAAAAACACATTTCATATCTTTTCTGGGTTCCGGGTATAAACTTGTTTTTAACTAAACATTACACAGTCCTAGTTTTAATAAGTAAAAAACTTTGGTGAAAGCATTATAAACTAGAAATTGCCATAGGGTGTTTAAAGGATAAATATTTTGCTATATTGTGCCATACTTTTTGTTAGAATACCAGTAGTTACTTGCATCAATTAGTAAATGCACTTACAAACTTTTTGTTTAAATGAATTATTTTGAAACCTGAATGAAAATTGTGGCTGCACTAACATAGACTAATATTTAGTAAAAACCATGAAAATAGAAATAAAACAATATTTGGGCACCCACAAAGCAAAAATTACATAAACAACATTTAGAGCACAAATTTGCAAAAAATTGCTGACAAATGCTTTGGGGTTTCAAGGAACCCCCTTTTTGCTGCAGAAAGGTGTCAGCTTACAGTAAGCAAGTTAAATACGCTTTTGTCAGATGACTTTACTTTGTTGTAAATTTGGCATTTAAGGTTGTTTATCTAACCTTCACACCATAACATGTTTTTCCCAACACAGTAAAAAGCAAGCCTAAAATCTTTTGTTACCTTCAAATCTTCTTCTTTAACCTTAATAACTGGAACAATAATGGATTCTTCATTTTCCAAAACACCTTTCTGAAAATTACATTGTACAATTAGATGACAATGAAGTAAAAAAATGAATAAATAAACAAATAAATATTACCAAGAAAAGAATTACTCAAGCGGAATCACATGCTTTTGGTAATATTTTTAACACGTTATTCAAGCCGACATTTTTCTAAAAAGGAAACAGAAAGAAAACTAAAAGAAAAGGTTAGGAATTTGTTAGGTCATTTTTTGTACTGAATTTGGTTTTGAAATCACCATTTATCGTAATCCTTTTGTTGTTTCTTTACCTCCTCTTATAGTCCTAGGCGTAAATATTCTGCTTTTAATACTTTTATTAATTGTGCCATTATCATTTGTTCTTCACTCGAACATCTTAAAGCAGAACTATTACTAAAATTAATTGCAATCTTGCATATATTGGACAAACTCGCCATGCTTTAAAATTTTGCTTGAAAGAGCATCAAAATTATATGAAAATGTAACAATTAAATAAGTTAAGTAATGCCCAACATTGTTGGGATTCAATTTAACTCTTATCAAATTATCAAAGAATTCCCCAATTCATCAGATCTTGACTTTTGGGGATCTTTTTGTATTTTGTGGAATAGTTTTAACCTAGTTTAGGATCTCAAAGCCATTCCGTACTTTTATAATGTTTGGTTCCATTTTTCTAGTTTTGTTCTTTTCCCCATCCATTTTTATTTATTATTACTTTTCCTATTTATTTTTATCTCTCTAGTTTAGTTTATTTTCAACTTTTGCAATGCAGTTCACATTTATTGCAATTGTCTTCTTTGTTCCAGCTTTATGGCTTAATTTTCCTCCAACCTAATTCTTTTTTGTATTTGTTGCACAATAAAGCTCTTGCTCATTGTTTGCATTCCTGTTGGTTCTTTATTGGTTTATAATTCTCTCGATGGTGTTCGATAATCTGCTATTTTTACTTTTTAAGCTGCTTGTCTATCTGCCTCTTTGCGTTTGTCGGATGGCTTTTCATTCATAAGTTTACTAATTTTGCATTGCAAAAAGGTTTCTTGTAATCCTGAAACACGTGTCTGCAGTAATCTCAAATTGTGCTATTATACGTTCTTATTTCACTTTTCTAGCACAAAGGGATCCAACTTTATGTGTTTAAAATGTTCTATTGTATAGCAGCAATAAACCATCTACTCAGAAAACTACTGGAATTTGAAATGCAAGAAACAACATACCTCATCCAAGGGTGGTTTTTCTTCCTTATTTGGCACTCTGCATAAAAGAAAAAAAAATCCTTAAGACATGAAAGAACAAATGCAGACAAACTTTTGAATTGCTATGAAAAACAGTAAAACAAATTTTACAGGCCTCCAACTCCTATTAGAATTTCTTTTCATTTAACTTTTAAACTGTAGATTCAATTTATGTTAATATCATGACAAACTCATTGGAAAATATCTATCTAACAGGGGTCTGGCATATTAACCTCCCGTATTTGGAGAGGAGCATTGTGTGAGCTGAGTTGTGGTAGGGAAACGGTGATGGAAGAGGTATTGACAGAGAGCAGTATATGTGTCATTTGCAGTAGTAGCAATGGCAGGGTGTGGTACACATTCACATGTGTTGTGGAGGAGCATATTCAAAATGATGGTTCTTTTGATTAATATGCAGCAAAAATTCGGCATTTGGTTCAAACTTGACCGACATGATCCTGTTTGGTTAGAAAAACTCTTCATGCCATGAAGATGACTGTCCAGGATTTTTGCTATAATCCTGTGATAAAATCGCTAGTCAGCAGCATGTTGCAGTGCTGAACACTTAGGGGATCCCTGTATGGAAGCTCTCACAAGTGCCAGATTTTCTTGCGTTGAAACAAAACAGTTCAAGATCTGCCAGACTTTTTTCTCCTATGTGCAGCACATGTGGCTGTAAAGTTTGATACCAAAACAGTTTTTTTCCTCACATGGAACAGGATCATGTATGCTAAATTGAAACTGAATGCAAAATTCTTTCAGCGTAGTGTTAAAAAAATCACTACTGAAATATGCTCTTTCACAACACCTCACGATGCTTACCTTGCCATGCCATTGCTACCACAACAAATGGCATATATACTGCTATCTGCTAATACCACTTCCACCACCTATCCCCACCAGAACTCACATAAGGCCCTCTCCAAATACAGGAGGTTAATATGCTGCACACCCTGTATATACAGGATCTGTTCGATAAGTATTGAGACCGGTTCCAAAAATAAAAATTTATTGCAGGTATTATTAAAATTACTTAATAATCTTCAAAATACATTCCTCCTGCATTGATAGACTTTGTTCCTTCTTCTGTTCTGTGCAGAACGAGATTTTCTCCCTAATGACAAATAGTATTTCAAGCTCATTTTTTTACGCTTATCTGAAAGAATACCATCGTAAAGAAAAACTATTTTTATAGGAAAAATCTGTTCTTTCTAATGGTGCCAAGGAAAAGATGATGCAAGGTGACAAACTTGACCTACAACACATTAAAAATAGGCTATTTTTCATGTGAACGATTTCAACAGCCACTTTGGATGCCAATATCTTTTAGAAAATCAATATTTACGCTCTGCAACTATAAACCATTAAAAACATGTATATTGACAATAGAATTACAAAGTACGAGCTTTAGAATCATTTTTGTTCAGAATTTGTGACATTCTAAAATCAAGGAAAAAGTTTCTCCACTGCGTTTTTCTTGCGACTTTGCATGCATGCTACATAAAAGTTAATGAACTCAAATTCATAAAAATACTAGGAAGTATTGACAACCAAAAGTACTTAAAGTTCCTAAAATTTCAAGCATCCAGTGTGACAAAATTTGCCGCAACCTGTTCTTAAACACTGTAATTTGTTACCACAGTCCGAATTTTAAGCACATTTTTTTAATCCCTAAACGAAAGAACACCATCAAAGAAAAAACTTATTTTAAAAGGAGAACGTGTTCTAACGTTTTAAGATGCCAGGTGACAAACTTGAGCTACAGCGCTTTGAAAATAGGCTACTTTTCACTTGAACGGTTTTGATAACCACTTTGGATGTCAATATTTTTTAGAAAATAGTCATTTAAGCTCTGCAACTGTAACCCATTAAAAACAAGTATTTTTACAATAAAATTATGAAGCATGAGCTTTTGAATAATTTTTGTTCAGATTTTATGGCAACCTAAAATGCAGGAAAAATTTTCCCCATCACGCTTTTTCACAAGTTCACGTGCATGCTACACGAAATCTATCGAGCTCAAATTTTCAAAAATAATTGAACAGATTAATAGCCAAATGTACTTTGAGTGCCTAAAATTTCACGCTTCCAGTGTAATAAAATTTTCTGTGAACTTAGTCTAAATACGGCAATTTGGCCCAAAAAGCTGATCCTTTTGGATCACATTTTTTGGAGATCCTAGATCCTCAGGATATGGATCGAGGAAGCTGAAAATGTGCATAGTTTAGTTTCAAAAGCATCTCTACACCTCTATAAATTTCATCCATATCAGAGATGGTCGAATGGGGACTCCGGGGCACTTGACATGGAATTACTCTATACCATATGTATGTACATAACATACTATACAAAACACAAAGCTACAATCTCTAAATACATTTTTTTACAAAATGTTTCAAAAATTAACCCTCATTGTTTACTGAACAAAAAGAAGATTTTTTAGAAACTTCATGGGGGTTCGTTCAGATTTTTGATGTTCGCAGTGATGCTCAACATATGGCACACCAACCCCTGATGCTGATCTGACTGTTAAGGTCAATATTATGAATCAAAAACCATATTTCAGGAGCTTCCAAAATAACCGAACATCTTGATTCAATATTAAGAATGATTGTTGTAAATTTGGAGTCAAATGATCTGAAATTGGTTTCTAAAAGACGGATAGAAATTTTGTATTGATAAAATAGGAATGTAGTATTGATTATAGCAATTCTTGGTTTGTAATTTTACTTCCCTTTCCATATTTCTTCATGTTATTTAGAAAACAAGGATACATATTTAAATTTTACAAGTGTTCTGGCCTGCAGGGTGTAGCTTAATAGGAGATGCAACCCTCAGATAAAAAAACAGGTTAGGCACCACTGTTTGAACCTATTATACCGTAGAACTCTCATTTCCGAACTAAGACTATCCAAATCACTTTTAGAATTTCAGAAAAAACATCAAAACAGATTTTAAAAAGATTTGACTCCAAAGCTAGTACAGGCACAATACAAACATGCGAATTGGATGATGAGTCACTGCCTCATAACGCAGTCATTTCATTGGCTTTTAATGTACAATACTTGTAAGTACTCTTAGAAAAGTTGATAGTTCATGTATTTAATTAAAGGTTCATTTTTCTTCAAAAATAGTTTCTTCTCTCATTTCCAACTCACATACTGCAATTCATTAAAATGGATCAATTAATCAAGATCCAAATATTTGTTTCCCCAAACTGGTGATTTGAATAGTTGGAATTTTATTGTATGTATATTAATAAACACAGTCGAATTGCTTAAAAATGCTGGCTTATAAAACACAATTCTTTATCAAAGCACACAACTTTTCAGAAGCAAAAAAAATGTTAAAAAATGCCTAAGACTCTGCTTTGCAAACATAACAATTCTTTGGCAAATTAAATTTCAAAACAGTTTTTCATCTTTCCATCTTAATTCAAAGCTCTTAAATGATAATTAGCATTAACAGTAAAAAAGTACCAGATTCTTTTCGAAAATGTAGCTGCTATGCAAACCATGAAGATAGTGGAAATGCGCAATAATATATAGGGGCAGTTCTCAAAAGGTGGGAACAAAAAAGTTAACTTTGAACAATTTCCAAAATTTTCGAATTTGATATCAATTTTGCTTTTATTCAATAGTAAGCTTACCTAGAACACAATATATGAACATGAAAAGACAGCAGGTATTTGTAAAAACTGTTAATTAGCAAATTAAATTAGCAGTCTGTAGGTAACAGATTTTGGACATTGTTGTCCTGTAGGTAACGGATTTTGGACATCATCATAATGTAAGTTTCACCATTTTTGACAACTGTTAATCTGATTTTTAACTTTTCCAATGAAAATTTTATTTACCACTTTTTGAATTTTGCAATTTAATGATAAAGAGGATATTAATGAAATACTTGAATGGCTATACATACTGCTCTTTAGATATAATAAAGTTTTGGAATGATTTTGAAGAAGTTGATGAAAGGTAGAAAAAAGCTTCATGGAAATAATTATACAAACTTGTAGTTTGATTTATTGGGACAAATAAGGAATAAAAATAGAGACAAATAAATACGACATGTATATTTTTAAAGGAAAAATAAACAAAATATGCTTTAAGAAAGAATGTAAAAAGTGACATCAGTTTTAATGATGAATATTTTTTCTAATGTCATAAGAATTAAAACGATGTATAAAAAAAAATTATTGAAAAAAGAAATTCATATTTCTATTTGGAGATCGTTAAATTATGTTTCCAAAAGAAAGAAGAGAAAAAAAAATCTAAAATAATAAAAGCGGCGGGAAAAAAAAATTGCTAGTGCAGGTGATAAAGTCGCCAAATCTGGTGCAGCTGACGATTAACTACATTTGTCAAACTGGAATTCCCCTCTGGTAACCTTTAGCTTATCGTATACTGTGTTGTCGCCAACAGAGGTTTGCTTGGCGATTTTCGCGCAAAATGGCTTTTGTTTCCATCATAACCATCCATGTTTCTACTGTAATTTATGTATTGTTCATGTGTAACGTATTAATTATGCAAAATACCAATGGATTGAAGAAGATAACATCATAATAACCTATTTTATTGAGGTTAGAAGACAGTGGATTATAAAAAAATTATAAATAAACGGACAGAATTATCGGCGTCAAGATCGTAACGCCATTTGGACATGTCACATGTTTGTTTAAGAAAAATTATTTTTCTTCCAAGATACTGCATAAAAGCTTACGAAAACACTTTTAAACAATTAAAAATTGATTCTGAGGATCGATAAATACCTTTAAAAGGAAAATATCATATACTTAGTTCTCAAATAATAGCATTGTAAAGATCGTTACTTTTGGACATGCATCAAATTTCAAACTTACTTTTTTCTAAAATTGTTTACAAAGTAAATAATCTGTCTTTACTTTTGTTATTTGTGTAAAATATTAACAAAGAATTATTCAGTGTAAGATTCATACTTTTAATTTTTTTTTTTTGAAACGTATGGAAATAATTAAAATTTTTTTTAATGGTACATTTGCTCAGTTAACGTTTTGGTATGTCCAAAATTGTGCAGTTTTTCCAAAGAAAATATTTTTTAAGGGCATTTGAAGAGCTTTTTTTCCATAATTTATGTCAATTCTTGTCTCTATACAGCATTATAATTTACCTCAAAAATTTTAGAGTTAATTAAAATGAAAGTTATTTGGTGTTGAAGCTTCAAAGTTGAAGTCTGTGTTTGCTCCCACCTTTTGAGAACTGCCCATAGTCACTTTTGATTAAGTTACATAATCAAGCAATATGTATGGAACAAAAAATAAGACCTCAAGCTTGTTAGCTATGGAAGAGTCTCAAACAAAAGAACTTTCCAAAGTTCTCTTTTTGCTAACCAATAGCAAAAAAGATATCAGGCAAAACGCAGCAAGTATCTCAAGTTACTGTTAGTATCTCTTCTTTTGTTTAAAACTCCTCCATGGCTGATGAGCCTCAAGTCTCACGGTCTCATTTTCTTTTTAAAATAGATGCTCCATCTCTATATTATTACTTTAAAAATTTCTGAAATGTATCAGTAAAAGGGTTTATAAAAATTACATTATAAAGAGAATATTCATTTAAATAAGCAAAAAGGCAGCAGTATTTTAAATAAAATCAAACAGACTATTATCTTTTAATAAACTATTTTAAAAAAAAAAGTATAAATGCAACAGTGTGGTTCTTTGTTCTTGATCTGCATTTTAAATGTTTTCTTTTCAAAAATGGAAGTACATATTATATGAAAAATATTACATGTTTTTTAAAAAATGGTGTTGCAATAGAGCTAATTTTAACTTCATTCAAGCAAATTTTTAATATATTTTGAAAAGATTCATACTCAAAATTCTTTCTTAGCATTAATATGTTGCAGATACATTGATGAGTTGCTCTGAAAAAGTCCATTAACCTAAATAGCTTTAATCTCAAAGCTACAAATGTTAGTAACCTTTCTGTTATTTTCTATAGAACATTAAAACTAGTTCCAATACTAGCCCTACTGTTTGCGCTAAAAGACGTAAACCATTTGAACAAAGAATGCATACTTAGCAGTTTTTACAGGTGTTACATCCTCTGCATCAAAAAATATGTCAGAATCACTTTCGGAGGACATCTTGACTAATTTCTTCTAAGCAGCGGGATCTGAAGGAAGTTTACATCTTTTTTATTCTATGAAAGGAAAAAGTCAATTTACTTCAAAGATAGAAAAAAAATTTTTTTTTTGAAAGCAAAATATGCATAATTTCCAATACATTAATGTCTTTCTTAAGATAAGGAGACAAAACTGAACAGCATACTCCAAATGAGTCTTATCAAACTTCTATATAAGGACAGAAGAACTTCTTTAGATTTGTTTGAAATAGATCTATTGATAAACCCAAGCATCTTATTGGCCTTGTTACTAGCAATGCTGCACTGTTGGCTAAACTTTAAATCCTGACTTATTAAGACCCCCAGATCAGTAACTTTGTCTGCCTGACTAATGACTGAACCTTGCAAATAATAACTTGTACACTTATTTCCATGCCCTAAATGTAGCACTTGACATTTCCCAACATTAACAGCCATACCCCATTTATCAGCCCACTCTGTTTAAATCACCTTTCTCATATGTCTGCAAGAAGATGACATCTATGCAACGGGTTTTTTTTTCTTTTTTTAGCCTCAAGTTTGTATGGATTGTTGCAAATGGCATATTCCGACGCCCAGAAACCTTATTCTAGGCACCATTGTGATACTTAGATGCAAATTCCCATTTCTAACACTTCTTGTTCTAGAAATTAAATAAGACAAAGATTGTGGACCACTGGCATGCATAGGTATACTTTAAAAAAGTAGGTTGAAGAATTTAATAGCTTGGGAACCACACTGGCTTCAAAAATGAATGTTCAGTTCCAAACTGTGCTTCATCTTTCATAGGCCCTGTTTATGCAGCTGGATTTAACCCGGCGTCAACCCGGATTCGCGGAATAAGGCCATTTATTGCATCCAACCCGGCTTCAAGTCTCGTTCAATACAGGAGGGAATTCCCTCCACCTACATTGAAGGATTATTGGCGGATTTTTCCCACAGTGCATTGCGTGGTCGCGTGTCTCCTCCTCGTGTGTATTTATTTTGGTGTTGTTGTGCGTGTTCTTTTTGCGTTGGTGATTTTGTTTCGAAACTAATTTCTTCTAATTATGGAAAAATCCAACTGCAGCATTCGATGGGATAGCGCCGAAACGAAAGCGTAAGGGAACGTAAAGGCGAATCCATGATTTGACAAAAACGGCTCTTCCCATCAACCCGGCTGCAATCCCCCTTTTATCCACCTTCCGCTTCAACCCGGGGTGAAGCTGGAGTGTGCATAAACAGGGTCATAGAGCTTAAAGAATGATGAATTGCCTGCCTCCTTCAGGGTCGTGTCTAAGGGGAAGGTTTTAGGAGTTGGGGGGGGGGGGGGCACCCCTGGATGATGGACTAAGGTCACGGCCTTTATTCATCCTTATCTTAACATCATCACATTTTGAGGCAACATTCTTCACGACAGCCAAATAAAAATAGCACTTACTCAAAACATTTATGCAATCACACTTCACAAAGTTATGAAATGAACCAACTGAAGAATGCACATTGGCTGCGCAAAAGTAAACATTACGAAGTTCAAGAGTGAATCTTCATGCTTAGCAAGCAACATTTCAGGAATTAAACACGTTACTATTTAAAAAAACCAACAATTATAAAAAACTAAATTTTGAAATGTCACAAAAATTAGTTAATAAATAAAACTACTAATTCTCGGAAACTTAATGACGATAAAAACCTATACTATAAATGAAAAACTATCCATTAGAAAAATCAGGTACATTTTTATACATACATCATTAAAATAAAATTTAGAAAAAAAAGAGGTTTTAAAGACATCTTTTTAGTTCAAAGAAACAGGAAGTACCGTTCAATATGTTGCACCAGGAGATATATCATTTTCGCGTAATTTAGTTATCCTAAATGACAAAATAGTTATACTGTATTTACAATTTAAAAGTTACTAATGGCTTTTATCTTTAAAAATTTTTTTCAAAACAATCGACTTTCTTCGAACTCGTTAAATAAATGTCATAAATAAACACACAGCTCAGTTATTT